>NW_027169055.1:0-17500 GCF_036898095.1 Palaemon carinicauda | reverse complement strand
GATACTGAGAGAGAATTTGAGAAAAAAGTTTTATATTTCATGATTATAAGATTATAATGAGAGAGAATTTGTGATTTTTTTAGATTTTAAGATTATAAAATTAAGATACTGGGAGACTAGTTGAGAAATTTTTTTTATATTACATGATTAAGAAATTATGATACTGAGAGAGAATTTGAGATGTTTATATATTTTATGATTATAAAATACTGAGAGAGAATTTGAAAAAAAATAAGTTTTATATTTCATGACAATAAAATTATGATACTGAGAGAGAATTTGAGAAAAAAGTTTTATATTTCATGACTATAAAATTATGATACTGAGAGAGAATTTGAGAAAAAAGTTTTATGTTTCATGACTATAAAATTATGATACTGAGAGAGAATTTGAGAAAATTTTTTTATATTTTTTAATTATGAAATTGGTATTGAGAGAATTTGAGAAAAAATGATTATAAAATTATGATCATGATAATCATGATATGCTATTGATAATCTATTTCTGCGGTTATCATTGAAAAAAAAAATTATCAGATACTTTGAGCAAACTCAAAATTCATCTTCATCATCATTTAATTTTACTAAATTCAAATTATATTTAAGAACAACGTTCTATATCTATCATTATGAAAAGTTACTATATTAATTATCATTATAAAAAAAATTATCACAGATACTTCGAGCAAATTCAAAATTCGTCTTTCCCATCACTAAATTTACATAACTAAAACTATCTTTAAGAATAACCTTCCATATCTATCATTATGAAAAGGATTTTTTTCCCAACAGTGAGCTACTTCTATATTTATCATTATTAAAAGTACTTCTTCTCTCACCTTTTCTCACACAAAAAGTTACTATTTTCGCCAAGAGTGAGCTACGCAATAGCAAACATTACAAAGTAGCCTAAATGTAAGAAAAAACTTAATGTTATCCAGTCTACTTTTACAACACTAATTAACAACAAAACTTATGGTAATGGACACTGAGATAAAAATTAAGACACTTTTACGAGCCATAAATATCCATATCATTACACCTTTAGCTTCCCCCATAATCCTTGCACCAATACTAATAGTATTATCTCCCATAACCCCCCCCCCCCCAACCTTTCCATCCCCATGTAATATCACCCATAAGAGTTGTGATGGACTACTGGAAACGTACCTGCCTGGCGATCGCCAGACTGGGGTTCGAGTCCTGCTTAAACTCGTTAGTTTCTTTAGACTCTGCAACCTTATCTTCCTTGTGAGCTAAGGATTGGGGTATGGGGGAGCATATAGGTTTACCTATTGAGTTATCATCAGGCAATGTCTGGCCCTCCCTGGTCTTAGCTTGGGTGGAGTGGGGACTTGGGCGCTAATTGCATATATGTGTATGTATATATATATATATATATATATATATATATATATATATATATATATATATATATATAAAATATATATGCATAAACATATATATACATATATATATATACTGTATATATATATAAATATATATATATTTATATTTACATATATGTATATACACATATATATATATATACTGTATATACATTTATATATATACATATATACTGTATATGTATATATACACATATTATATATATATATATACACACACACACACACACACACACACACACACATGGTACGTCTCTAGGGCATTGTCCTGTTTGCTAGGACAATATCACTATCCCATACCTCTGCTACTCATGAGCGGCCTTCAAACCTTTCCCCCTCCCACCCAAAATACAATGCAACCCTAAATTTCGTTAACTGGAAATCCCATCGCTGAAAACAATTTTCTCTTGATCTCTTAACACAGAGCAATTAACGCCGCTTGTCAATAACCCAGTGAGGGAATTAACAGAAAATCCAGCTTGGAATTTTAATCAATCTAGAGGGGTCCTATCGAGGAATTGGAATAAAATGTCCGATTCAAATTCACCGTTGCTGCATTAAGCGAAAAACGTGAAATTGCGGATTTCACTGATTCCGGCTCTATTTCAATTAGCTGCCGACCGAGTATGCCTTAGATAACATTCAAATGATGTTAATTTAAATAAGTTGTTTAAATCATTGGTATGCTAATTCAATTCGATTTCGTATATATTAGATGAGCTTCATTTGGATGAATAATGAATGGGATGTGTATAACTTATATGGATTTAGTTTTGAAATTCCAGACATTGTGAAATGTTAAATAATTGAGATAAAAATCACGAGTTACATTTAAGAAAAAAAAGAGTAAATTAGAAGCACATTTCCAACGACTGATTGAGCAAAATAAATTAGTAACCTATATTCATTCATACGTATATTTACACATACACATACATACACACACGAATATAAATATATATATATATATATATATATATATATATATATATATATATATGTATGTATGTATGTATGTATGTATGTATATATATATATATATATATATATATATATATATATATATATATATATACACATATACACACACACACGTAGGTGCGTGTGTGTGTATTACACTGCCGTGTTTACCTTTCCTTTTTGGCTAAACAGGTGGCACCACCACGTCAGGGATGGAAATTCACGGGTTCCTAAATCAAAAATTTCCATTATATATGACAGCTCTATTATAACGTTATTACTGATCTTAAAGTATTTTATATTAATCGTACATTACTTCTCATTAGTTTACTTCATAATTTCCATTCCTTACAGGGATATTTTTTCCTTGCTGGAGCCCTTGGGCTTATAGCAGGGCTTATATACTACTAGGGTTGTAGCTTGGCTATTAATAATAATGATGATGGACCAGTTGTCTGGCCATCTCGTTCACCAGATATCTCTCCCCTGGACTTCTTTTTATGGGGTTATGTTAAAGATATCGTGTATCAAACAATGATAAGGGACATTACTGATCTCTGAATCAAAATATCACTTATACCATTGCCACTATTGTTGAAGATATGCTACAACGAACACAACAAGAGGAGCACCTTGATATGATTCGTGAAACTACAACAAATGCAGCAGTTTCTAATCCACTGCAGGACAAAGGCCTCAGACATGTACTTATTCATGGCTGGGGTTTGGGTATTTCATCATCACGCTGTCCACTGTGGATTGTTGATGGTGGGAGACTTTTCTATGATTGTTCACAGCAAACTTACGTAGTATGGGTGGCCTTGACTAGTACAGTTTTGCCGATCATGACGTTACACAGCCCTTTGACCAAGTTAAGGTATCCCCACTCAGAAAGTGATACAGAACATAATATATATATATATATATATATATATATATATATATATATATATATATATATATATATATATAATATATATATATATAATATATATATATATATATATATATATATATATATATATATACACACACACGAGTGTACACACACATTTATATATATATATATATATATATATATATATATATATATATATATATACATACACACACACACGAGTGTACACACACATTTATATATATAATGTATATATATATATATATATATATATATATATATATATATATTACATAAAACTACTAATTCATTATTAGGAAAAGTCATAAAGCTGTTTTTATACCTCTTATAATAATAGTGATATCTAAATGTCGAATCAACATTTAGACACTCGGACCAAAGGTACCTTAATACTACAAACTAAATTAGGCGTTAATGCTGCAAGTTAATATTAGTTATTATTTACCTATTAAGACTTTATTTATTTACCCTATGAGTCCACCTCACTGCACCTTCTCACTCTCCTCTTATCTCAAAACTTGCGGCCAGCACCTAACACCTCATTGCCTCTTCACTTTTTTGAGCCAAAGTTTTCAGGCCCCGGCATCTTATGCATAACATTTTGTGTCAAGTTTATAGAATATATTTAACGCCGGCACAAACTGGCAACTTTATGCATAGTTTAGCATCTAATGCATACACAATCACGCCTCGACCTCAGGTAAATATATTTAACGCACCGTTAAAAATAATGAATGGCGAATGCGTAACTCGTTAAGTTTTCAAGTCTTTAAGAGGAGGAAAACTGCGTATCTTCTGGTAGGGTAAAATCCTGGTTTTTGGGACGCATATGGAATTTGCGCAATATGGCTTAGCGCTGTGGACAGGGAGGCCGTTAAGCGACTGGGTGCAGCCACCCCTGTCCATTAAGCGACTGGGTGCTAACCCTGTCCATTCAGCGACTGGGTGCTAAGCCTGTCCATTCAGCGACTGAGTGCTGGTGCTACCCCTGTCCATTCAGCGACTGGGTGCTGGTGCTACTCCTGTCCACTCAGCGACTGAGTGCTGCTACCCCTGGCCATTCAGCGACTGGGTGCTGCTACCCATGTCCATTCAGGGACTGGGTGCTGCTACCTCTGTCCATTCAGCGACTGGGTGCTGCTACCTCTGTCCATTCAGTGACTGGGTGCTACCCCTGTCCATTCAGCGACTGGGTGCTACCCCTGTCCATTCAACGACTGGGTGTTACTGTCCATTCAGCGACTGGGTGCTACTGGTAGGCAAATTCATGAAACTGCTGTTGGTAAATAAGGATATTAACGGTATATATTCTTATGACTGAAAGCGTATGTATTAATCTGTTTATTTTTCTCATTAAAAGCCATAAACATATAAATATCATGAGGGAGAGAGAGAGAGAGAGAGAGAGAGAGAGAGAGAGAGAGAGAGAGAGAGAGAGAGAGAGAGAGAGAGAGAACTTCCCTACCCCTTGTTCTCAACAATTCGTCGCAGACCTAACAAAATCACGCATATCATTGAGATCACCATAAATTATGGCATATTACCATAACTTACCTTGGTTAAGGGAAAATCCAATATTCTCAACACCAATAAGTGGCAGGTGAGGCCACCATTATAAACTGATAGGAAGGAAGAGGGGAAGGGGGGGGGAGGAGAAGCTTATTTAAAGGTTTAAAGGCCACTCATGAATGGCAGAGGCAAGGGGTAGTGACATTACCCTATCAAGCAAAACAATATTATCATTGCCCTAGAGAATGACCATATACCATATGATCAGCTCCAAAGCTAGGACCAAGGAGGGCAAGGCAATGGCTGCTCATGACTCAGCAGATAGATCTATAGACTCCCCCAAACACTCCACCCTTAGCTCAGAAGAATGGTGAGGTTTTAGCGAACAAAAAAACTAACGGGTTTATGCGGGGCTCGAAGCCCAGTCTGGCGTTCACCAGTAAGAGACGTTATCACATCAGCCGCCCCAACCGTAGGAAGTAAAGAAACCCTATAGAAAGATGAAGGAATAGACTCAAAGGATTTCTTACAAAGCATCACATGATACGGATCCTACAGTGTTTGATGATAGGATATTAATACGATACTTAGTGAGGAAAGAGATGCATATATTCTAGTTTAATTCCAGCTGTAACCAGATTGTGGAATGATCTTCCAAATGAGGGAGTTGAATCAGTTCAACTTCATAAGTTCAAACATTTTGTCAATGCTTTTCTGTTGAGCAGGTTAACATAGGTCTCATTTTATAATCTATATATGATTGACCTATTTTATCGTTGATACTGATTTTAAAATATTAAAATATTAAAATATTCTATATTTTTCGATTAATTACCAGTTATAATAAAGTATATTTGCTATTCTCGTATTTCCTTTCACCACTGGACTACGTTTTGCACAAGGCGTTTGCACAAAGGCAAATAGATTTATAAGTAGAATGATAAATACATAAATTCCATAAAAAAATTAAGACAAGGAATAGACGAATAGATAATAAAAAAAAGGCAATTAGATTTAAATGTAGAATAATAAATATATAAATTACATAAACAAAATTAACACAAAGAATAGACGAATTACGAATGAAAAAACAAAAATTGGTCTCGTATTGTGGCCCGCTCTACACTTCCTGCTCCAGGCTCTTGTGTGTCTTAACACCAAAAGGCTGCCTTTAACAGCATCGTTTACCGCCAGACCAGAACACACAAGACGTAAGGTAATGAGCCTTTCTCTGAAATATGTTCCTGAGAGAGAGAGAGAGAGAGAGAGGAGAGAGAGAGAGAGAGAGAGAGAGAGAGAGAGAGAGAGAGAGAGAGAGAGAGAGAAGCTTATTTAAATCAAAGTATTCGAATTTGATCGTAATCGCATTGCTTCATACTTGCTAAGCTACAATCCTAGTTGGAAAAGCAGGATGCTATAAGCCCAGGGGCCCCAACAGGGATAATAGCCCAGTGAGGAAAAGGAAACAAGTAAAAATAAAATATTTTACGAACACTAACAACATTAAAATAAAAATTTCCTACGTAAATTATAAATAATTTAACAAAACAAGAGGAAGATGAATTAGATAGAATAGTGTGCCCGAGTGTACCTTAAGCAAGAGAACTCTAACCCAAGATTGTGGAAGACCATGGTACAGAGGCTATAGCACTACTCAAGACCTCTCTCTCTCTCTCTCTCTCTCTCTCTCTCTCTCTCTCTCTCTCTCTCTCTCTCTCTCTCTCTCTCTCTCGCTAACTTTCGCAAATCCAATAAGATTAGCAGCCAGGGTTTAAACGGGTAACATCGCCGTTGAGAAAAAAAAATCATAGAATATTCTGACAGGAAAATAGGTACTGGCTATTTGACTTACAGGTATTGGAAGCGTTGTTCTCTTATGATGTATGTATATAACAGCATGATTTGACATGTGCACACTTATGTACATATACTTAAACACACAGAAACACGCACACACACACACACACACACACACACACATATAATATATATATATATATATATAATATATATATATATATATATATATATATATATATATATATAGATTAGATAATCTCCTCCAAACTTGAGCTTTTAAATCAATACTTCGCCATTCATTCTCTCCTACTTCACGCTTCATAGTCCCTCAGCCATGTAGGTCTGGGGTCTTCCAACTTATATATATATATATATATATGTAGAGAGAGAGAGAGAGAGAGAGAGAGAGAGAGAGAGAGAGAGAGAGAGAGAGAGAGAGAGGAGAGACTGCTATGTGTTTGCTCGGATAATACAAGTCTATGGATATGAAAAAAGAACGAAATAAAAATCAAGATATGGCATGTATTAACATACCTCAAAGACTTTAGCAATATGTGTTGTTGGAGAAGATCAAACAAACACACACACACACACAGACACACAAAAAAGCCAGATTGAATAGGTGATAGTTTACCAAGGGAAAGAAAGGGGGGGGGGGGGGGGTTTGGAGCTGAGCTAGGGGGGGCGTATACCCCAAACGATCAGATAGGGTAAAACCACCCTTCCAACCCTTACGAAAAAGGGTTGAATTTCCCACACAAAAATGACATAAGGAAATCCCTCAATGAGAAGGAAAGCTCACCCTTATGACGAGGGATCACAAGGTCCAAAATACCTATTCGACGCGTACTCCAGAGACATCGAAGTGAGGGACACTGAATCACCCCCCCACCCCTAACCCCCAAAAACATGCAAATGAGGACCTGCAGTTTGTCTTTCATTACCGTGATATGGCGAGAGAGCCAAAGCGCGGCCTGCAATAGCCATAGCAAGCCTTCACCAGCCTTCACTGCTCGCCGATACGACCTACCTACAGGGTTACGGTTTCGCGCGATCATGGCGAATTTAAGAGGTGCTCAGATGGTGCAATACGGTGTCTACATTTTGAAGGGAAAGAGAAAAGTATATACGCAGGGCAGGATTCACCTGAGAGAGAGAGAGAGAGACAGAGAGAGAGGAGAGAGAGAGAGAGAGAGAGAGAGAGAGATAAGCCATTTCCCCTCAAGGTGTACCTATGTAGACAATTCTAGACTTACTTAAAGAGAGAGAGAGAGAGAGAGAGAGAGAGAGAGAGAGAGAGAGAGAGAGAGAGAGAGAGAGAGAGAGAAATATTCTTTATAATATACTTTCAAGCAAATTGTTTACGTACTTTTAAATAACCATGCTGTTTTAAATTTATGATCAGAATTACTGCTATCACTACTATTATTATTGTTACTACCAATATTACTAATAGTAATAATTCAAAGATTCCTCTCGAGTCTGATAACAATGATGTCAAAAAAAAAAAAAAAAAAATTCATAATGATTAATCATACCCCTATATCTCGTCTGACTGCGGTATCGTTCATTGGCACATTAGGTCGAATGATTGAAAATGTTGCCGTCTTAAAAAAAAAAAAAAAAAAAAAAAAGTAGAAGAGGAAGAAGAAGAAGAAGATACTCTAACGTAACTATCTGCTCAATCCTCCTCCAGCGTTTATATCCCTTGGATTGAAGCAACTTGGAAGGAAAAACTTTAAAAAGATGACCGGTCCAATGTCCCTTCGAGGACACGAATGAGGCGTCACATCCTACTAGGACCTATAAAAGTAGGAGGATATTCGCTCCTCCTCTCTCTCTCTCTCTCTCTCTCTCTCTCTCTCTCTCTCTCTCTCTCTCTCTCTCTCTCTCTCTCCAAGACATTTTTTTTCTTGTGACGAGTCGTTCTTCATCTAAATGACTGCAAAAGAACCATTCTCTCTCTCTCTCTCTCTCTCTCTCCTCTCTCTCTCTCTCTCTCTCTCTCTCTCTCTCTCTCTCTCTCTCTCTCTCTCCTCTCTCTCTCTCTCTCCAGACATTTTTTTTTCTTGTGACGAATCATTCTTCATCTAAATGACTGCCATAGAAGAACCATTATCTCTCTCTCTCTCTCTCTCTCTCTCTCTCTCTCTCTCTCTCTCTCTCTCTCTCTCTCTCCAGACATTTTTTTCTTGTGACGAGTCGTTCTTCTGAATGACTGCAAAAAAGAGGAACCATTCTCTCTCTCTCTCCTCTCCTCTCTCTCTCTCTCTCTCTCTCCTCTCCTCTCTCTCTCTCTCTCTCTCTCTCTCTCTCTCTCTCTCTCTCTCTCCAGACATTTTTATTTCTTGTGACGGGTCTTTGATAATCAAAATTAATATAAGATCAAATTCATTACCACCCTTCTTAATAATGTTTGTTTAATAGCAATTCTTTTTAGCTTTCATCTCTATTACCTTTGTTATTAATCAAAATTTATTCATATTTTTTACTTGATAGAAAGATATTTCATACTTTGACATTAATCACATTTTTTCTACGTTCACCAAATTGAAATACATCGATAGCATATTCAGTATAAATTACACAATATATTTATCGTGTTGCATACGTTCAATTTATAAAAAAATCTTAAGTATAGTACATTTCATAGGATACTCTTAAAAGTACTGGGCCAAAACAAAATTTCTCTCTTGGCCGACATGTCCTCATCTATTTTGAAAAAAATACTGGAAATAGGTTTGAAGAGAGAGAGAGAGAGAGAGAGAGAGAGAGAGAGAGAGAGAGAGAGAGAGAGAGAGGAGAGAGAGAGAGAGAGAGGCTTTTCCTTAAGGTATACCTACAGTATGTAGACAATTCTAGACTTCCTTAAATTAAGAGAGAGAGAGAGAGAGAGAGAGAGAGAGAGAGAGAGAGAGAGAGAGAGAGAGAGAGAGAAGCCATTTTCCTCAAGGTGTACATATGTAGACAATTCTAGACTTCCTTGAACAGAGAGAGAGAGAGAGAGAGAGAGAGAGAGAGAGAGAGAGAGAGAGAGAGAGAGAGAGAGAGAGAGAGAGTCAGCTGTTCCAATGTTGACCACCTTGAGCAAAGCTATTTACGAACACCTGAGAATGTATCTCTTCTAGGGACTACAATACGAAAAATGAGGTGAAAAGCGTTACTTCTGGAGATAACATCGCGAAGCTGCCCACCTAAGAAATAAGGGGAAGAAATGTGGCAGTCTGAAATCTCGCTCCTGGCAGGGGTTCTCGAGAACACTACAGAGACGTGAAAGAAAGAAAGTTTTGAAAACTGGTACGACGTTGTATAGAACATAAACCATAGAAAAATATTTAATATTTTCATTTCTAAATAAAAACTTCGAAGGTCATTTCTAGTTTATCGTTATCTCACTGGCTTACTTAAGCTGCCACCATTCTTCCACGTAAGATATCGACTGAATATTCTCGCACTTTAACAAAATTTTCATTATAAAAACACAACTACAACGGGATTTTCTAATATATTAGCTTAAGCCCTGTGCAAATCTTGTATAATTCAGGTTTAGCTGGCTTCTAGTTTGAACTCAAGAAAAAGCCAGGTAGTCTAAATTTTGACAAGTCAGTTCAAAGATGGCTATTCTTATGAGTGTGTGTGTGTGTGTGTGTGTGTGTGTGTGTATCTAGGACTCAAGCGATTTACTGTTTTGATGTATAAGGAAACATTATGTTCCATAAACCGTTCCTATATTGGCCATCATATAAATAAACCCTCTTCTTAAAATTGGAAAGATTACTGTCCGTTCGATATCATTCAATTCTGATTGCGAAGGAATTGAATGGGGTTGATTTTGAGCCTTTAATTGTTTCTGTAACGAAATTCATAAATCCTTATTTCCTTTCCTCATTGGGCTATTTTCATTGTTGGAGCACTTGGGATTTAAGCAACCTGCTTTTCTAACTAGGGTTGTAGCTTAGCAAGTAATAATAATAACAATAATAAGAAAATTATGCTTTACCCGAACAGGTGTTAAAATACAGTAGAAATTAAGAATAAAATACTGTAAGAAAACAACGAAAATATAAATAAAAAGGAATAAAAATAACGACACCCAGACTAAAACGTTACGGACCATATATACTTGTTTATTACTCCTCCCAAAAATACGAGAGAAAGAGAGAGAGAGAGAGAGAGAGAGAGGAGAGATGAGAGAGAGAGAGAGAGAGAGAGAGAGAGAGAATGTCATTTTTCCTTAAGGTGCATCCATGTAGACAATTCTAGGGTCCCTAAACTATATATATATATATATATATATATAGTATATATATATATATATATATATATATATATATATATATATATATATATATGTATATATATATATAAAGAGAGAGAGAGAGAGAGAGAGAGAGAGAGAGAGAGAGAGAGAGAGAGAGAGAGAGAGAGAGAGAGAGAGAAACATTTCAACCAGCACATCAGTACCCATCTATTCCTTGTCCGTGCAATGTACTTTCCCTTCCTAGGGAAGCAATAAATTCCAGGCCTTCCCTCCCAAGACGCGTTCAAAGCCCCTGGAATTGGGGGGAAAGAGATGAGAATGACACAACTCGAAAGGGGTAAAGAGATCCCTTAACCTTGTTCTTTGCGACTCCCAATAACCCCCACGAACTCCCTTTAGGATGTCACGAGAATTATGTGAGGATTGTGAATGATTCTGTCTTCAATGACAAGTGAATTCAGTGATGATTGTGATGATTCTGTCTTCAATGACTTACGAGAATTCTGTGAGGATTGTGATGATCCTGTCTTCATTGACTTACGAGGATTCAGCGAGGATTGTGATGATTCTGTCTTCAATGACTCAAGAGAATTCAGTGAGGATTGTGATGATTCTGTCTTCAATGACTTACGAAAATTCAGTGAGGATTGTGATGATTCTGTCTTCAAAGCTTGCGAGAATTCAGTGAGGATTGTGATGATTCTGTCTTCAAAGACTTACGAGAATTCAGCGAGGATTGTGAGGATTTTGTCTTCAATGACTTACGAGGATTCAGTGAGGATTGTGGGGGATTCTGTCTTCAAGGACTTGCGAGAATTCAGCGAGAATTGTGATGATTCTGTCTTCAATGACTTGATGATGATTAGGTGATGGTAAGATACTGACGCATATAATGCTTAACTTTCTGTCTAATAATTTGAATATATAGACGTCTTATGGATGTAAGTAAGAGTGTATACATATCTATGTAACTAGTGTACGCGATCAGTCAAAAACAACGGCTAAATACTTATACATATACACACATACATAGGCACATATTCAACCCTTCGTTCACCTACCCTTTTCCTGACTACAACCCCTCTCACCAGGGTAGGACTACTTCTTCTCAACCTCCCCCCCCAACTCGAGGGAAGGGGGACACCATTACAATTATATTTTGTCGCTATTTTTTTTCCTGTTGGAGCCCTTCCTGCTTTTCCAACTAGGGTCGTAGTTTGGCTAATAATAATAATAATAATAATAATAATAATAATAATAATAATAAATAAAAATAATAATAATACAATAAAAATAATAACAATAATAATAATAATATATGCACAATCAAACATAGAGTTTATATGTAAATATATATATATACTATTATAGATATATATATTTATATATTAATATATATATCATAAGATAGTATATATATATATATTATATATATATACATAATATATATAGTATATATATATATACTGTATACTATATATACAACATAAATATATACAGTATATCACAAAATTGGAGTAATATCAAAATCCAAGAGCCTTCAGGGAATAATATATACATACATACATACACACACACACACACACACACACATATATATATATATATATATATAATATATATATATAATATATATATTATATATATACATACAGTATATATATCTATACATACACACACATACAAACACACAGAGTATATCAAACATCCCAAACACCAAAATTGGAGTAATATCAAATCCCAGAACTTCGGGGAATAATTGCATTTAATCTATCAAGATTTGTGAGCGAATCCCGCTAAATCACACAGGATTCACAAGACACTCAACTGCATACATCAAATACACCGAAATACTATAATATACCTCCACGGTGCTTTCTCTCTCTCTCTCTCTCTCTCTCTCTCTCTCTCTCTCTCTCCTCTCTCTCTCTCTCTCTCTCTCTCTCTGTGCTGTAAATAATCAAATTCTTCTATGAATGCTTGGTCACTTTTGTATTTAGCTCCTGAATTGAAGTATAGTTTTACTCCCTATTTCTATTCTAAATAATTCTTATTAAATTGTTATTTGATTCAGTCTTCAATCTTTATTATTTTCATATTTAAATCATACATTGAGGATAATTCCTTCAACTCCTTTATTAATTTCCCCATTAATTACCTTTTTTGTAATTTTTACGGTTTCGTTTAAAACTATTATTCTTTGGTTCATTACTTGAATTACATATAATTAGATCATTAATTGGATTACCCAGATTGTCTATATTTTCTTGTTCTATTATGACGTTTTTTGGTCATGTATTCATTTCTTCAATTCATAATTTTTGGAACCTTTTATTCTAGTAGTGATAAAAAATCATATTTCTATTTCAGTCATTGTAGGCCTAAATGGCCTATTTTGTCTTTCCTATTGTATTAAACGATAGACTTTATTAGTTATATATTTATAAATATTAATTACAACATGGAATCAACTAAGTTACGAATGATATGAAAAAAAGATAAACTATAAAAGGACCCCCCTGAAATTTGCATCCCCAAAATATTTATATTTAAGTGAACTTTTACTGGTTGAAAGTAACGCATTGTATTATTCAAAGCAAAATAAAAATTATATTATAATTCTTTACTAATATATCAGTTTCATTAAGCATTATGGTAAATAGCCTATGGATAAATCATCCAAATAATGAGGTAAAGATATTTAGTAAAATCTGAGGTTACTAAAATTGTGTAGATTATATTGAATAAGTTAACACGACAGGAAAGATAAAATAGGCGATTTAAGCCCCACAACGACGTAAAATAGATACAGAAATTTCGATTCTTACCAGAACTTAAAAGGTCAAAGAATTAATGAATTAAAAAAATAAATACAGCAAATCAAAAAAAAAAAAGTTATAAAAAAAACAGAAATTGAGTCGTCCTTATAAATAAAAAAATAAAAATAAAAAGTTTATAAGAAAAACAACAGAAATTGAGTCGACCTTACAAATACAGCAAATCCAAAATAATAAAAGTTTATAAGAAAAACAGAAATTGAGTCATCCTTTTAAATACAGCAAATCTACCCCCCTCAAAATAAAAAGTTTAAAAGAAAAAAAAATGAGTCGTGTTCGGAAATAAGAACAAGGAAGGTTGAACCTTGAAAAAGACAAAGAACTACAATTAAACTGTAAATAATATATAAAAAGAAATATGACTTGAACACTGAAACAGATTAAAAAAATAGGAAATACAATGACGTTGAGACTTGAAAAAAAAAATGAAAATTCAATCAAGAAAACGGATTAGAAGAGAGTATAAAAATCTGGTTCGTGAAAGCCCGTTTTGAAAAATGCAATTAAATTGTGATATAAAAAAACATAAGGAAAGGAAGGAAAGAGAGTTAGAAAAATGTTCTAGACAGTAAAAGATTAAAAAAAAAGGACAGACGTAAACAGAAGAGACATAAATCTTCAAAAAAAAATAAAATAAAATAAATAAATAAATAAAAAAAAATAAAATAAATAAAAACGGAAAACACAAGACAACATTGTCTGAGAAAATATATAATATATATACTACACACACACACACACACACACAAACACACACATATATATATATATATATATATATATATATATATATATATATATATATAAATATAAATTCTCCATCATACCAACCTTGATAAAACACTCGAGGGAACCAACTTAAAAAACCAAGATGATCCAGCTATTAAATTGAATAGAATAGAATATATGTTACATAATTCAATCAATTATTATATCAACACTTTTTTAGCCAATCATATTTTTACATAAAAAATTACTCCATCATACCAACCTTGATACAACACTCGAAGGAACCAACAAAAAAAAAAAAAAAAAAAAAAAAAAAAAAAAAAAAAAAAAAAAAAAGATGATACAGCAATTAAAACAAACAAAGAAAACAAGACAAAAAACAAACAAACAAAGACGCTCCACAGCCAAGCTCCACGCAAGATCTTGGCACAGTTCAAACTCAACTAACATCTGCTTCTCCTTCTTAACTCACGATGTTATTTATCTTGTTTCAGTTTCAACCCAAAAATCCCCAGAGTTTATAGATAACTCGAAAATCTCACATTTCTGTATTTGAGGTCATACATTTTTTTATAGAGTCAAAATTCAGTTTTATAGATAACTCGAAAGTCCCACATTTCCTGTATTTGAGGTCATACATTTTTTATAGACTCAAAATTCAGTTTTATAGATATCTCGAAAATCCCACATTTCTGTATTTGAGGTCATACATTTTTTATAGTCAAGATTCAGTTTTATAAAGATCTCAAAAATCTCATATTTCTGTATTTGAGGTCATACATTTTTTATAAACTAAAAATTCAGTTTTATACATAACTCGAAAGTCCCCCACATTTCTGTATTTGAGGTCATACATTTTTTATAGAGTCAAAATTCAGTTTTATAGATAACTCGAAAGTCCAACATTTCTGTATTTGAGGTCATACATTTTTTATAGAGTCAAAATTCAGTTTTATAGATAACTCGAAAGTCCAACATTTCTGTATTTGAGGTCATACATTTTTTATATTCAAAATTCAGTTTTATAGATATCTCGAAAATCTCACATTTCTGTATTTGAGGTCATACATTTTTTATATTCAAAATTCAGTTTTATAGATATCTCGAAAATCTCACATTTCTGTATTTGAGGTCATACATTTTTTTATAGTCAAAATTCAGTTTTATAGATAACTCGAAAGTCCCACATTTCTGTATTTGAGGTCATACATTTTTTATAGAGTCCAAATTCAGTTTTATAGATAACTCTAAAATCTCACATTTCTGTATTTGAGGTCATACATTTTATTATAGACTCAAAATTAAGTTTTATAGATATCTCGAAAATCCCACATTTCTGTATTTAAGGTCATACATTTTTTATAGAGTCAAAATTCAGTTTTATAGATAACTCGAAAATCCCACATTTCTGTATTTGAGGTCATACATTTTTTTATAGACTCAAATTCAGTTTTATAGATATCTCGAAAATCTCACATTTCTGTATTTGAGGTCATACATATTTCTATAAACTCAAATTCATTTATTTTAGTGTACGATCGGATTGGATTTTTTTTTTCATATATCCAAAGGGAGTACTTAATATTTATTCCTTTCAATTTTTCTTGTATAAAATACATGATTTGTTGAGGTCATACATGATTCTATAAACTCAAATTCATTTATTTTAGTGTATGGTTGAATTAGAGAATTTTTTTTCATACATCCAAAGAGTACAATATTTATTCCTCTAAATTTTCAGGTATACAATAAATTATCTATTCAAATCTGATGTAATTTTACGTAACCATTTGAAATATTCTATACCTTTTTAGCTTTCATTAAAATGTAAAATTATAAATCAAATAATTTATTATAGTGTATGATCAAATTGCAGTTTTTTTCATATATCCAAAGGGGAGTGCAATATTTATTCCTTTAAATTTTCAGGTATAAAATAAATGTCATTCAAATCTGATGTAATTTTACGTAAACATATGAATTATTCCATACATTTATAGCTTTCATAAAATGTAAAATTATAAATTCCTTATACAAATCATCGTTGAACTGGGAAAGATATTCATAATTATTCATAATGTGAAAAAAAGGCTTTTCTATTTCACTTACAAATACTGAACGAAAATTTTTCTCTCTCAATCTCTTGAAATAACAGTGGTTCATAAAATCACAGTTTTATGGGCTTTAATCCATTACTAATTCTTGTGCAAATAAACACTGGAACCAATTAATAAAAATATTATACCAAACAATCTACTGAATTAAATTAATTTTGACGGGAAATTACTCCAAAGTCGAATTTTTTATTCAGAACAATTTATTCTTCGAAATTTCTATCAATATTATTTTCATAACAATTTACTCTTCGAAATTTCTATCAATATTTTTTTTCAGAACAGTTTATTTTTCGAAATTCCTAACGACAAACCGTAATTGTTCAGTGGCCACTTTCCTCTTGGTAAGGGTAGAAGAGACTCTTTAGCTATAATAAGCAGCTCTTCTAAAGGACATTCCAAAATCAAAACCATTGTTCTCTAGTCTTGGATAGTACCATAACCTCTGTACCATAGTCTTCCACTGTCTTGGGTTAGAGTTCTCTTTCTTGAAGGTACACCCGAGCACACTCCTCTATCTTATTTCTCTTCCTCGTGTTTCGTTTAAGTTGTTATAGTTTATAAAGCAGATATTTATTTTATGTTACTGTTCTTGAAATAATTTTTTTCCTGGTTTCCTTTCCTCACTGCGAAGATGAATTATCTGGCATTGAAAGTATCACAAACGATGTGAATTTCAGAAGCTTAAATACACTGCTTGGAAATGTTAAAAAGAAAAATGAAAGATCTCGACTACGTCAATTTTTCAGGAATGTTTTTAAAACTCAAAAATATCTTGAAATGTTTTACACATCAAACGGAAAAAACCTTGTGTTATAGTAACAGTAAAGGACTGTTTTATTTTTAAAGTATTCAATTTAATCTATAACATCTTAATTTCCCAGTCAAGTCCCCTTTTAAATTTTGGTTGATATTTCTTTACTAATTAATAATGATGGCGTGAAAAAACATATTTCCTATTTT
>NW_027169054.1:45000-47287 GCF_036898095.1 Palaemon carinicauda | reverse complement strand
AATCTACTGTACGAAATTACATGTTCAAAGTAATGAAGGAAGTCTTGTATCAATCACTTCCGAGCGAATTTCTTCCAGAGTTCCAAAGGAAATTTTGAAGGAACTCGTCCGGAGACTCAAGGCGGAATTAGAGGAATGTAAAGAAAAAAAGATTTTCAACTTGATCCCGTTAAATATTTATTAAAATTACAATTGGGAATCATTTAGAAAAATATTTTTTCTTTTTTATCGTGAAAGTAATTCTAAATCCAAAAATAAGCGTATTAAAATTCAGCGATGTCGAATTTCATAATAATTTACATAATAAATTTCCGAAATTTTCAGTTGAAAAAATTATTCTGAGTTGAACGTTCCAAATTCCTCTCTGTTTTCAGGGATATGATATGATGATTAAATACTCTTTTCTTTACTGCGTTTCATTCTACCTTGAGGCGTCAGTGACCATGGCAGTTATGACGCCGCCTAGTGTCAATGACCTTTGTAGTTGCGACGCTAGGCAACCTAATCAATCTTTAAATATGAGTCATATAAATAAAACCCCTGATATAGGGTCTCTCTCTCTCTCTCTCTCTCTCTCTCTCTCTCTCCCCCTTAATAAAAACGGAACGTGATGGAATTCATCTTTTTTGAGGAGGCTCAGAAAGTGTCTTGGAATTTTCGGAGTCTCAGAATTTTATTAACATGTCTCGGTTCCAACTACTTGTATTTTCTTGTGATTTTTCCTTTTCCTTGATGTGTCTACAACTTTTATATCTGCTGAAGATACTGGAACGTAGGATTTTCATGTCCTACAAAGCTTGCGAAAGACATCTTCTTGTCTGTTATCAATTGGTTGTCAAGCAAAGCTCCTATTACTTCTAAGTGACTGACTAGTTGTTCAAGAATTACTTATTCAAGCACTTATGAATCAAAGGATAGATTCGAAATAGGTCTATATGAGCTTAAATCCTGGTAGTCCAGAGCAGTTTTTCAGAGCAGGTGTGACTATAGCCATTTTTTCGGATTTGGAAAACTTGCATTCATTAATGCCTGCATTTGCTATTCTTATTATTATTTCGGCTAGAATAAAAAAGTTTCTCTCTCTAATTACTTCAGATATTGGCATAGGATCGATCGCGCAGTTTGTTTCTTTGCTCTCTTGATAATCCAGGTGATGTCATCTTGTGTTATGTTGTTAAATCTTATTAATTTTGTCTGTGTGTCTGGTGTATCATTAATCTGATGTTCAGTGTTTAAAAATGACCTGGTTATATTTTCAATTTTGTTATTAAAGAATACTAGAAAATTATTTGCTAGTTCCTGGTCACTGTATCCATCGGGTAGCTTCTTTTTTTCACATTTCCCATTGTACCATTTCGGAGACGATATAACTTATTTATGTCTGTTGCTGCTTCGAGGATCTTTCTCTAATAGTATTCACTTTTTTTCCTTATTAGTTGGTAGTTATATTGACACGTAGCAGTTTTTGTATTCTACCCATGTACTTTCAGTCTTTTAACCTATTCCACTTTCTTTACGTCTTTTTTTCCATCTATTTCACTAAAGTCTCTCCAGAAAACCAAAGATATTGGTCTTTTACAGTTATTGTCTTTTCCATCGGTGGGCACATGGTATCATATTCGCTTTTACTCACTTTATTGTAAGTGGTCGTAAGTCAGTTAACACACTTAGCTCCCAACATACAGGGAATGTTGATAGCATCATTTATTTTCTTTGTAACTTCTTCAATAAATACAGTAGGAGAAAAAATTTATTTATGTCTAAACTTTATTCATTTTACTATTGTATGTTTCTGTAGAGGTAGACTAAACGTAATAATTTTGTGCACTGGGGAGATAGTACATTTCTCCTCAACATTTATATCAGATTTAATATTATTCATGCCATCACTTAAAACTAGGTCCAACGTATGCCCAGTTAAAGTAGTTGTACAGTCTACTGTATATTATTCACTAGTCGATAGGATTCTAATAACTGACTAAATCCCAAAGCGTTGGGATTTGATGCGTCATCCATCCAAAAATTCAAGTCTCCATAGATATATAATTCGTTTTTTTTCCCATGATGATCATCTCAATGAAAGCACCGAATTCTTCAATAAAGATACTAGTGTTTGTTCTCGGGAATTTGTAGACTTACAAAGGATATTTTTTTTCTTTTTTTTTAACTAGTTATTTCTATATATTCAAAGCTTGTTACACTAGTTCTTTTTAACATTCTGATATTTGAGTAACTTTTAAGAATAATGAGTCCGACATCCCCACCCGACCTGGGCTCTCTCTTGGTA
>NW_027169054.1:35000-40000 GCF_036898095.1 Palaemon carinicauda | reverse complement strand
TACTGTGTAATCGGTTCCTTTGCCAACATTGACGTTCATTCATTTCATCAAAAAGTGTACTTTTATCCAGCGCTCGATATTTGTTTAAATTATATTAATTGTTAATTAATGGTCGCAATTGTAACATATGGTGTTCACCTGGTGTCTTTGTTTAGAGGTCATTTTTAGAAATAGTTATCCAATTGTTATGTCTGTTTTTTATATAATGGTAACACCAAAGTGGAACATCTTTTTATCGGTCTCTCTCTCTCTCTCTCTCTCTCTCTCTCTCTCTCTCTCTCTCTCTCTCTCTCGTTATTTTTTTCATCCTTTATCGTTCACATTTGTTGAATTTATCATTTTATTGTTTCTGGTGACTTCGTTCTTCTAGATCACATCCCGGATTTCTCACGATTATACGTTTTAGATTGTCATCGATCTTATGTGTGTTAACTAATTATTAACTTCTTTTTATTGTTGGCCACAGTTAATGGGCATGATTATACCAAGGCCTTTTCATAGAGGAGACAATAATCACGAGCCAAATTTTAATTATATAAATCTAGTTTTTAAATACTAATTTGTTTAACTGGCAAACTGATAGAGTGAGGCTTTCAATGGATAATCAGCTTCCTTAGCAACGCGGGTTTTTTTTCTTTTTTAAAAATTCAGCATGATGCCCTGAAGAGGAGAATTATGCCAACTTCACTCATTTCCTCTCAGAATAAGAGCCAAAGGAAGTTGTCTTATACCTAACTGTGCGTAACATTATAGACAGTTAGATTGAAGTTCAGATTTCAAGACAGTTAGATTAACTGAATATTACAGATTCTCTTACAAAACATTTTTTTATAAGTTTAGATTTCGTCATAGTGAGGGTAAACGTTCACCTTCAATGTAAGTGTTGTGATGACTGGCATGTTTAGAAATGTGAAAGCTTCTACTGAAAAACCTCATATGCGAGTGATCAGGTCAAAGGCATTTGATCGAAAGCCGCCGTTGGCTGTAGATGGGGACTCGGGTGGGTTAGGTATATTTCCCTTGAGAGGTTATTTCCCCCCCCCCCCCCCCCCCCCCCAGTAAAAATATCGGTTCCCTTTGCTGGTGACATCAAATAATATTCTAGTTGTTGAGAGAGAGAGAGAGAGAGAGAGAGAGAGAGAGAGAGAGAGACGAAGCCCTACATTATCTGGTATATGCAAGTAAGAAGGAAGAGGAAATATTAATGGTAAGTGTTTGGAATACGGAAATGGTTGGAGATATAAATATGGATGCTGTGATGAAGCTAAAACTTTTATTTTACTTGGCTGCCACGATTACTTCATTTTGGTTTTGGTGGAGTGTTGGAAAAGTCCGTCTGGTGATCGCTGGTCTGGGGTTAGAGTCCCGCTCAAGAGTCTGCAACCTCACCATTCTTGTGACCTAAGGATGGGGGAGCGGTTCAGGGGTGCCTATGGATCTACCTGCTGAGTCATCAGCGGCCATTGCCAGGCCCTCCTTGGTCTTAGGGCGTTGTCATGCTAGGTAGGGTATTGTGACTATCCCCTATCTCTGCCATTCATGAGTGACCTTTAAACCTTAAGCCACAAGGTTAGCCTTTATGTTCAGAATGGCACATCAAACATGCCATAAAGTTATATATATATTTTGTATATGCTAGTGTTAACCTTGCCACTTGCCTCTGTTGTATAATTATCATATGTTTATGTTGTACAGAAATTTTAGAGCTAATTCTTGGTGTAATATTAAAGTTATGATTCACAAAGTAAATATAAATACTGATTTTCTTTTTTAGCCTTTTCTGGTCACATAGTCTTTATTTCCGTGAATATCCTTTCTCTTTTTCAATTCAGGCAATTAATTATGAAGAAAATATAGAGGATCCTATAGATTTGGAATGAAAATAGTTAGAACTAAACTTGGAATATGTTACATCCGTCCCTCTTCTGCTCTAACGTTCTCTTCTTCTAACCATTAATTTCATTGATCCTGATCTTTCCATTCATCGTTAATCAATGTATAATCGGCAAGTTACGTCGTATAAAAATAAACATTCAATCCATATCCCGTGTTTGCCAAGATGTGAATGATTAACTATTCTTATGAAGTCAAGTGAAACCTTCAGTTGGTTTTAAGCATTTTGGAATGAGCTAATCCAGGTAAGCTGTTCAGTTGTAAGACCCATACTTGCTTTTTTAAGTATGTTATTTGAGGATTTTAACTTGAGAAAATTTGAAATATCTTCACAAAATATTTGTTCAAGACAAAACTAAGTTTTTTTTCTCACTTGTATGAGAATAATGATTAACTAAAACAGCATCTACACTTTTCTTTATTTGTATTACCCATTCTACTTATATCCATCAAATTTTAAAATTACTACTTATGAATTGTAAGTAACGGATACGAAAATTTTTCTGAAGTTAAAGGTGTAGTTAAATAGGCTGAACACGGCTTCCCTGCCTGAGTTAACAGTTTTGCTTAAACCAGCCAAAATACCAAACATTAATGGGTACAGTAAACTTAATAGTAATTAGAAATAATTTCTAGTGTTAAAGAAACTGTTATTGAAGGTATCTTTTGGAAGGGCAAAATGGCACAAAATTATCAAATTTATCATTACTGAAATCACTAAAGTTATTGGACGGAGCAACTTTGTCTCGAGGAGCTTGCAGGGATGAATTCTAGTGGTTTTATTATTTCTGAGATTTCTTTTGATAGAACTGAAGCGAGCAAGTTCCCTATAAACCAGAAGAGAAAGCTGGGAAGTGGTACAACTGTCAAGGAGAAGGTCTTTTGAGTGTCATGAAGACATTTAGAAGAAAGTATTATTACGCTAGACGAATCAAAGGATGGATTGCCTATGAAGCTTTTATGCCAGATGGTGTTATTGGGATTATTCAGAAGCTCTCTCTCTCTCTCTCTCTCTCTCTCTCTCTCTCTCTCTCTCTCTCTCTCTCTCTCTCTCTCTCTCTCTCATTTAGACGGACAAAACTATGCATTGTGTGAGTGCAATGGGAGCAGAAATATCTTTTAGAATTGCTTGAAGATTTTGAGCGCCTGAAAGAAATTATAAAAAGTCTCCTATTTTTACTTTTTTTTTAGTCGCGTACAATAAAAATCATTGCCATAACCCTTAGGCGGGCGTCGGCACGAGGTTTATAATATTTGTATTTTCAAAGTTTATTTTAATGGTTGTGACATCATAGTGAGCGTATTCTATTGCCCATATGCTTCATCTGCAGTAGCAAAGTTCATAGGTAATGGTAAATGGAAAAATGCCATCGTCAAGATGAAGATGGTTCATCGGGTGCATTTCAACTTAGAAGTAGCCAGGTGCTTCCTCGCTTTTGTTTGTTTTTATTTCTAGATATTTGGTTTGATATCAATTATTTCGGGAGCCCATATTATTATTATTATTATTAGTAGTAGTAGTATTTTTATTATATAACTAAGCTACAACTTTAGTTGAGAAAGCATGAGGATATAAGCCCAAGGCCTCCAGCAGGGAAAAGAGAACAGTGAGGAAAGGAAAAAAGGGAATAAATAGAATAGCTTGCCAGAATGTACAGTCGACCAAGATAACACTAATCCAAGACTGTGAAAAACCATGGTACAGAGGTTATAGCACTTCCCAAGGCTAGAGAACAAAGATTTGATTTTGGAGTGTCCTCCTAGAAGAGCTGCTAACTATAGCTAAGAAAATCTTCTATACCTATCAATGGAAAAGTAGCCACTGAATATTACAATTACTGTGCAGTAGTTAACCCTCGGATGAATAAAATTTTTTTTATTATTCTATTGTCAGGTGTAAGAGGAAAAGGGGAATGTGTAAGGAATAGACCAGACTATTGGGTGTATTTGTAGGCAAAGGAAAAATAAGCCGTAACCAAAGAGGGATCCAAGTAGTACTATCTGGCTAGTCTAAGGACTCAATAACTCTTTAGCGGTAGTATCTCAATGGGTGGCTGTAGCCTTTATTCAGTGTACATATTAAGAATGAAGTTGCTTCAAGTTTTCATAAGTTTAATAGTAGTTTTTTAGTTTCTTCCATGTTAGATTTTATAGGAATCTAAACATGTATCGATCACTTTTCGAAAAATGATTACTTCTGTCAATCCACATCTTTAGAAATCAAGACTATTTTGATTTTTGGGCTGAATACTCCTCTGATCTTGTTCCTCAAAATGTTGGAAAATTGTTTAAAGGAATTTCTGCTTGTTGAGAGAGAGAGAGAGAGAGAGAGAGAGAGAGAGAGAGAGAGAGAGAGAGAGAGAGAGAGAGAGAGAGAGAGAGATAATTACCCTGATTACGTTAATTGATGAGTTGATGACCCCGAAGGGAATTCCTGGCCGTCTTTCCAGCTGTTCCAGTTGTTTTGTGAAGGATTCGTTGGTAAACGATTATTTGTTTAAGCAATTGGTTTTCGAAAACGGCTTTTTCGAATATTTTGTATTTTGATAAATTTTGAGTTTAATTGTTTTTCGAAAGCTGCCTATTCGAGTATATTGTATTTCGATCAATTGTATGTTCGAACAACTGATTTTCTAAGAATCATATTTCGAATAATTGTTTTTCAAAAATTTCTTATTCCAATGTTTTGTATTTCTATCAATTGAGACCTCGAACAATTGTACTCTAAAAAAAATTGTTTTCGAACATAATGATTTTAGTTACAGTCAATTGAAAAGGTCTATTGATGTTACTTGATAAATATATGAAGCTTTTTTTACACCTTGGAATTAGAAATGCCATGATTATGTTTAGTGCTATTTGCGTAAGATTTCCAAAAAACATTTTCCTTTTGTCTATATGTTTATATAATGTAGTCTTAAAGATATAATTTATATAAAGGTCTTTTTCTTTTTTGTCTACAGCCTTTACTCATCTCTGTATATGGTCGCTGTTTCGTGTAAATCTTTTCCATTCACCTCTGTCCCGGACATCCTGTTCACTTGATCCTTTTCTTTTATGAACATATGTTTGGAAAATAAATAGACGTTGAAAATCCCTTTTGATAG
>NW_027169054.1:22500-30000 GCF_036898095.1 Palaemon carinicauda | reverse complement strand
TAAATCGTTTTAGGCTACTTAATAAAAATCCAGCCTTTAACTGCGACCCCCAGCGTCTTAAAAGCAAAACTAACCCCCCCCCCCCCCCCCCTGTGTTTAATCTAGCTTTATTTCAGGTGTGCTTGTTTTAAAAGTTGTAAGGGAAAGTGATCGAAAGCAGAGGAAACCTCCACTAAATATTCTGAAAAAGACAATGATCCGACGGCCAGGTAACTTTTGCACAGGATATAGACGCGATAAGGCTTTCTCTTGATTGAGGGGACAATCGATGCACACTATTCTGTCTTATTTCTCTTCTTGTTTTGTGATTTTTATAGTTTATATTATATTCATTTTAATTTTGTTACTTGTTTCCTTTCCTCACTGGGCTATTTTCCATGTTGGGGCCCCTGGGCTTATAGCATCCTGCTTTTCTAACTAGGGTTGTAGCTTAGCAAGTAATGATGATAATAATAATAAAACGTCTACGCTATAGATGGCTGTTTCTCTCTCTCTCTCTCTCTCTCTCTCTCTCTCTCTCTCTCTCTCTCTCTCTCTCTCATCTTCAGGTTTATATATGTAGGTGCTCCATTTTGGGCATTCCAAAGAGAAATCTGTTGACAGGTAAATATATAAAGAATAAAAATTTGGTGAAACCTTTAATACTTACACAGTCCTCCACACCTTTCAGTTTCAGGATGTTTATGCAATGAAGGTTATTTTATGGTTTATATGTGAAATAAGGTACTGGGTAATAGATATCAGTAATATAATATGGCATATTTTCGTATCGAAATCAATCTTCTAACCTTGTGAGTTTATATATATATATATATATATATATATATATATATATATATATATATATATATATATATATGTATATATATATATATATATATATATATATATATATATATATATATGTATATATATATATGTATATATATATATATATATATATATATATATATATATATATATATATATATATGTATATATATATATATATATATATATATATATATATATATATATATATATATATATATAAATATATAATGTAGGTATGAATGTTAATGTACTTTTTTCCATAATTTTCATACTGACGTATTAGCATTTGGATTTATGCTATATAAGCATATGTTATGGTTTACACGAAATACCATTGTTAAGCGCAGTAAATAAATTATGATTGATTTTTAGTGTAGAAGTTTCTTTAGAGTGTTTTATTTTTTGTGCCAAGGTAAAATTTTCTAGAAAAAAATATATGCGTAAATACGACAAATATGAATTCATAATTCTCTATATTTTTTTTTAAAATACGGCTTTATATGATACCATTTCAGACAATCCAAAGATATCAAGTCGTAAATATTTCTTTTCAGCGTCGTCCTGAATAATGGTTTACGCTTGGGTGGGATATTGAAGATGGAGTAAGAAATTGATTGTGCGACCTTAGGTCATGTGTCATGGAGGGTCCGTAACTTATCTCAAAATAGATTAGGGCTGATTCACACAGTGTTTATAATTACAAGGTCCAGCTCTTTAGATCTAGAAATTGTAGGAACGAGAGAGACTTTCTTCATTAATATATATATATATATATATATATATATATATATATATATATATATATATATATATATATATATATATATATATAATTATTTATTTATTTATTTATACATAATCATATATATATTTTTGTGTGTTCGAAACTTATGTATAGTTTTTGTGTAAAAAGATAGATATTTATGTTTGGTAAAAAATAAATGTGCGCAGGTTTGATTAATCAGGCCGATGTCTGACTATCTTTTCAATATCCATTTTAAATCCTTTCTTATTTTGTAACATTAAATCACAAAGTTGACTTTTAATTGGATTTTAAAAGTTACTGAAGTATGCAAAACAAGAAAGACACATTTATGATAAATAACTTCCGATGAATAACATTGATTTCTTTTTCATTCATCATAGTTTTCTTACAAAAATTAACTCCTTGAGAATATGTCGTTTGTTAATTATTTTATGCCCAAAAAGGTATTTTTATTTGTAAAAAACATTGTGTGCAATCCTTCCCTTCTAGTTAATTGACTTGATAATTAACACTGATTACGCTGTGTGATACTTCGAATACATGAAGAATGTGTACGTCAAAGAAATCTCGTAGTTCTGCAGGGCGTAAGGGCTTTTCAGCGTGTAAAAAGATCAGGAAAAGAGCCCGTGAAGTTAACAAAGTATCACTATGAAGGCAGTCGCCTGTTCAGACTCATGGTGAAGAGGTTGTGTTGTTACCTTTCGGGAATCTCATTGGAAACTGATCTCAACGCCTCTACAGCTATATTAATTGTTGTTTTTATTCTTATCATCATTATTATGGAAAGGTCCCTTAAAGGTGGGCTGGATAGGTTTCCAAAGTTTACAAGCTTCATAAGTCAGTCCATCAAAGCATTAAATTTAGTTACATATTTATACATGCCAGATATAAAGAATTAAATCTGTTGCGTTCATGCGTCCAAACATCAGTTGCATTCAAGTAATATGGACAAGGCTGTTATTAAGATTATTAGATTTATGAATACTCTTTTAAAAATTTTTGAGCTTTGTGAAAAATTAATTTTCTAAAATCATCTTATTGTAAAACTGGATGTTTCTTTTTTTGCTTTCTCAAATATATTTCAGTAATATTATTCAAATTTCCAATGTAAATCTAATCTACTAAGATTATTGAAGTTTCAAATCAGACTTATTTAAATTATGATGGAATATTTAATTGATATAATTTGAATAATTTCCACTGTACAACTTCCATAGTTAGTCCATCCGCCGTCTTCTTTTCCTTCCTCTGCTTCTATTACTATCACTAGGACCCTTTCTGCTATCCTTAATGTCGGTCAATTGTCTATCATTCTCATTATATATCCTTCCAGTGTCCATTTATTTTCTTACTGGTTGTTAGAATATCCCCTACTTCAGTTTACTCTCGTATCCATGTTGCTCTTTTTCTCTCTTAATGTTATTCCCATCATTAATCTTTCCACAACTCTCTGGGTTGTAACTACCTTATGTTGTATTTTTCCATCTTCATTAAATAATTTTAAATATTAGTATGGACCTATTCATACCGATGAATTCGATTGTTACCTACTTCATTTCCAGTTGCATCCCATTAATTGTAGATAAGAGCAGCAAGATTAATTGCAATGATTCACTTTAAGCAAATGAGGTCCAATAGGATCAAAGGCGAATGAATGGGAGCAATTGTTACTTTAAATGAATGTGAGTGATCATTTACGATGGTGCTGTCATCAATGAGGTTGTGTTGATTTATCGTTGCGATACAATTAGCAAAAAATTTTAATTAATTATATTAATTTTGTTTAAAAGAGTTTTTTTTTGGCTTTTGTTTAAATAACCCTTTTAAAACTATGATATCCTCAGAAAATTATATGCGAGGATATGTTATTAAAAAGCAGTGGACAACCTTAATTATAACATATCCGCGCATAAAATTTTCTGAGGACATCAAAATTTCAAAAGAACATTTGAACAAAATCCACAAGGTAACGAAACTACCATTTAAACAGAATTAGTATAATTAATTTCAAAGGTTTTTCATTTTATCACAGCGATATTAATTCTGTTTAAATGGCAGTTCCATTGCTTTTGTGGTTTTGGTTCAAATGGCATTTTGAAATATTGGTATTCTCAGAATATTATATCTAAAGAGGAAATGTTACACGAAAGGTTATCCATTGTTTTGTTTTTTTTTTCTTCAAAGAAATAAAGAGGATTCCTTTGACTCCTTTGATAAAGCTTAAAGGCTAGAAAAGTCCCGTTTGGCGATGAGATGAAATAGTAGACGGGTACAAAGGCCCTAAGGAACGCCTTGTACTACGTGTCTAGAATCCATTCGGAAAAAAATTTAACGTTGGACGAACTGGGGAGTGGAATGACAAAGATTCTCTCTCTCTCTCTCTCTCTCTCTCTCTCTCTCTCTCTCTCTCTCTCTCTCTCTCTCACATACAGCATGTTAGGATGGACGGGGTTGGGTGACCCTTATTGTTACCAAAGGAAAAAAGAAAGAGGATCCGAATTTAGTGAAAGAGAATGTGAAAGTGGTCATGTGACAACAGATGTTTAGAGTAGTCACATGTGAACGGGAGTGACGTAATAAGGTTACTTGGAAATTATTTTCTTATTTCGTAAAAGGAATTGCTTTTAAATTAGGATAACTTGGAAATCCTTTTTTTTCTATTCTTTCAAGGGAATTTCTTTTAGATTACGGTTACATATAAGAAATTTTCGTCTTTTATTTTTTTTTTTCAAAAAATTGCTTTTAAATTAGGGCTTTATGAAGATAATTTTGTTTTTCTTGGGTGGGGTTGGGTGTTATTAAAAGAGTTCCTTTTAAATGATAAACGAGACCGATGAAGTCTTTCACTGTTTTGTTTCATCGATTTCATATGACTCTTGGCAAGTTTTACGTTTATGATCCTTTTATTCCTGACACGAAATGAACAATGACTATCAAATATGTTTAGAACATTAACAGCATTGAAATAAATCTTCCTTATGTAAACTATAGAATAGTGTGCTCGAATGTACCCTCAAGCAAGAGAACTCTATCCCAAGACAGTGGAAGGCCATGGTACAGAGGCTATGGCACTACCTAAAGACTAGAGAACAATGGTTTGATTTGGAGTGTCCTTCTCCTAGAAAAGCTGCTTACCATAGCTAAAGAGTCTCTTCTACCCTTACCAAGAGGAAAGTAGCAACTGAACAATTACAGTGCAGTACTGTAGTTAACCCCTTTGAACGAAGAGGAATTGCTTGGTAATCTCAGTATTGAAAGGTGTATAAGGACAGATGAAAATGTGAAAAAAAATAGACCAAGCTATTCATTAAACGTGTAGGCAAAGGAAAAATTAGCCGTAACAAGAGCGAGGGATCCAATATATTAGTGTCTAGCTAGTTAAAGGACCCAATAACTCTAGCGGTAGGGTAAGAAATCAATACGTAAAATTGACATTTTTGAAACGCTTACTCTTCAACATGGTTAAACAATTGAAATAATGAAGGAATAGATATAAAAGTAATGATGATGATTTGTTGTGAAAAGGATGTAGGCTACTGGCACGAATCAACTATGAAACTGTTAAGAAAATTATTAAGCAGTTTTGAGAATTAAGCTATCTTAGTAACATTTAGTTTTATAACCTACAGGGCAAATATTTACTTTTCATATGCAGATCATGATTGATATATATATATATATATATATATATATATATATATATATATATATATATATGCCCTATCACGCTAAGCGGCATTGTCAAACGCATGACTACTCGGTCTCTCCCCGTCTCTTGGATATGGGGAGAGGAATTAATTCTGATTAGCCACAGGTATCTTTCAATGATGAACTAACTTTACATATGGATCAAAGATCCACAGGGAAATTTTTTTTATGATAAGTATTCAAATGTAATATTAAAAGGTACTGATGACTTATTTATATACATATATATATATATATATATATATATATATATATATATATATATATATATATATATATATATATATATGCCCTATCACGCTAAGCGGCATTGTCAAACGCATGACTACTCGGTCTCTCCCCGTCGCTTGGATATGGGGAGAGGAATTAATTCTGATTAGCCACAGGTATCTTTCAATGATGAACTAACTTTACATATGGATCAAAGATCCACAGGGAAATTTTTTTTATGATAAGTATTCAAATGTAATATTAAAAGGTACTGATGACTTATTTTTAAATTATTTATATATATATATATATATATATATATATATATATATATATATATATGTGTGTGTGTGTGTGTGTGTGTGTGTGTGTGTGTACGTATGTGTGTTTGTTTGTATGTATGCATACACATACACTAACCTTCCGTCTTTTTTTTTTCTTGTAAGAGGATGGTTTTAAATATTACAATATCCTTTTTTATAACATGATAATTTTGTAAAGAATGATGTACCAGTCACAAGTATATTATGCGGACGGAACTTATAATGACTTGTTTGCAACATGTTGGTTATACGTCAAAAGATCCTTGGAAAAGAGGTGAATTTGTCAATTGGATAACTTTCCAACTCCTGAATAGGGCTTAATGGTGCAGTGCATCATAGCAATTTTGTCATTGACAAATCACCAGCAATTGCATAGAATTAGCAATGGCATTTGGCTTTTTCATCGGCGCAGAATTGGTTCAAATTATAAACTAAATATAACCTTTTTGATGAAGTTTCTGCGTAACGGATTGGAAATAGCTTTGGGGGATGGAATTTAAGTATGAAAGTTAGTTGTTGTGGGTATTTGATGTATTGCCAATTATATGGAATTGGAGCTTTCAGTTTCCTCATTCAATATTGCATCCAATAACCATTCGATTTATTGCTGAATGGAGAGGTAATGAAAATTGGTTAAGTGGATAAGTGATCGCAAGTTGGTTGGATGGAGAGGCAGTGGAAATTGGGTAAAGGGAGAGGTAATGAAAATTGGTTGAATGAAGAGGTAATGGAAATCGGTTGAATGGAGACTGATGAAATTTGATAAAATAGATAGGTTTGGGAAATTGGATGAAAGGAGAGCTTAGGGTAAGTTGGTTGAATGAATAGGTAATGGAAATTGGTTGATTGGAGTTGATTGGAGAGGTTAGGGAAATTGGTTGAATGTAGAGTTAATGGAAATTGGTTGAATGGAGAGATAATATAAATTGGTTGAATGAGGAGGTAATTTAATAGAAATGAACAACGACCCCACATATAAGTGGGAAAAGATGCAGACAAAGAATAAGAAGACGTAATTTAATTGGTTGAATGAAGGGTTAATGGAAATTGGTTGAATGGAGAGAGAGAATAGGAATTTGTTGAATGGAGAAGTAATAAAAAACTCTTTATTTTAATTAGGAGTTAGTAGGAGCAGTGAATAGAAATTTTGTTTTTGCGACGTCTTGGACTTTTTTTTTTTTTACTTATTCCATGCAATCGTGAAGTCAATGCCTCAAGTTTCCTTATCCAAGTGACCCTATTCAATCCTTTCAATCAATCATTCTATTTTGATTAACTTGGAATAATTTTTCGTGCATTTTGTTTTATGTTATTCATGCACTTCCTCAGATTTTTACAATATTACCCTAATGAATTATCACAATAAATAGAAAAGAGACATGAGTGATGTAAGTGTATAGTCATGATTTTGAAAATGGAATGTCCTAGGTAATCCGATTTTAGTTGTCTCGGTAGGTTGGTGTTCTAGAGTTGCCGGAAATTAAATTTTTACTCTTAATTCTTTGTTAATTTATCAACATTAGCCTTTCAACATGAAGACATTCTTTCTATCGAGGAGTGACCTCCAATACATACTGCCACATTCACAATCACATTTCTGTATCCCGAGCAAATAACATTCCCTATAGAATTTCACCAGCATGGCGTCGAGTCCCTTACCCACGTAGTGAAATTTACTTA
>NW_027169054.1:0-17500 GCF_036898095.1 Palaemon carinicauda | reverse complement strand
CTAAGTCAGTACAATGTATTCGCTAAGAGCTTCTTTCATTCACGTGGACTGCTTTCGGCGCTGACTTCATTCATTCAGGTGACCGTTCACATGATCATTTTCTGTTGTTAAGAACTCGGTCGTAATGCTGCAGTTTTTAATGACCTTTTGTGGGCTAAGCTTCCAGCCTTTGCACTGAATGAAATACGTCATGAATTTCTCTCTCATCATGAAATAACCTTTATCTCTCTGTTATTATTATTATTATTATTATTATTATTATTATTATTATTATTATTATTATTATTATTTCTAGGCTACAACCCTAGTTGGGAAAGCAGGATGCTAAAAGCCCTAGGGCTCCAACAAGGAAAAATAGAGCATTGAGGAAAGGAAATAAACAAACTACAAGAGAAGTAATCAACAGTATAAAAAATTTTGTTGAAGGCAATATCGAAATAGATCTTTCATCTACGAACTATAAAAAACTTCAAAAAAGGAAGAGAATTAAAATAGAAAAGTGTGTCTTTTAGCAAGAGAACTCTGCTCCAAGACAGTGGAAGACTACGGCACAGAGGCTATGGCACTACCCAAGACTAGAGAACAATGGTTTGATTTTGGAGTGTCCTTCTCCTAGAAGAGCTGCTTACTGTAGCTAAAGAGTCAGTAATGCCGTTACCAAGAGGGAAGTAGCCTCTGAACAATTATAGTACAGTAGTCTACATCTTGAGTGAAGAAGAATTGTTTGGTAATATCAGTGTTGTGAAGTGTATGAGGACAGTGGAGAATATGGAAATGATAGACCTGGCTATTCAGTATATCTGTAGTGTAGGCAAAGAAAAAATGGGCCGTAATGAGAGAGATGGATCTACTGTAGTACGTACTGTCTGGAGAGTCAAAGGACCCAATAACACCCTAGCGGTAGTATCTTAACGGGTGGTTAGTGCTATTAAACATTATAATACTCGTAGGTAACCTTATACACACATGTGCACACGCACCCCCTCCACACACACGTACACACACATATATAAGTATATATATATATATATATATATATATATATATATATATATATATATATATATATATATATATATATATATATATATACACGTATAAATATAAATATATATATATATATATATATATATATATATATATATATATATATATATATATATATATATATATATATATATATATATACTGTACTCGCAGGCATATATACCATCTTTGGCAAAAAGGAACTTAACAAATCGAAATGCAATTTAATCATCCAGATGTTTTAATGTTTGTAATATATAAGTTCTACATTTCCATGCATAACTTTAGACGATCTGCCCCAATATTTGTTTTCTGTTTGACTTTAGACGAATGTGTTGTATTTATATGTAAATTAGGTCGTGATGTCGTTGGCTTTGGAACGGAGATGGAATATCTAATCTCGTGAGCTTCCACTTTGAGATTGCTTATTTTGCTCTTCTTAACAATACAAATAAAATGGTCTTGGGTATACAGTATGTTAAGTCTTCAAGTGATCAGGAAACTCTACTTTATTTAGAAATTGGAGTTATTGTGCTTTAAAGGTTTTAATATTGCTCATGAATGGCAAAGGCAAGGAACAGTGACAATGCTCCAGCAGGACAATGCCCTAGAGACTGACCATATATCCATATAATCAGCATCCAGACCCTCTCTCCACTCATGCTAGAACGTGGGAGGGTCAGGAAATGGCTACTGATCACTCGGCAGGTAGACCTGTAGGTTCCCCCGAACCCCCTATCCTTACCTCACAACGTTAGTGAGGTTGCAGAAACTATAAGAAACTATCGAGCTTCACCGGGGTTCGAACTCCAGTCAAGTAGATCTCCAGGCAGGTACGTTTCCAATAGGCAACAACAACCCTTAGTTTGGAATGTATTGCCTCTGCCGAGGGGTAGATTTGACTGCATTGCTTTTTTCTCCTAGAAGTAAGTTTTATTTTTAATTTCTCAAATATTCTTTTGTAATTATGTCAATGAAATATCTTTAGCCTAATGTTACAAACGTTCAATTGAATTCCTAATTTTAATTTTGGCGTAGGGCAAAGGTAGATGTTTCGTTTTCCCCTTATTGTTCGAATTCGTTTTTTCTCCTGAAGCTTTGTCTTCTAGCAAAACGTCTTAATAGGTTTACTGAAGGTAATCATCTATTCCCTAGTTTGTAATTTGGTTTTTGTAAAGGCCCCTCCTACAATCTCCAATGCTGTACAGAAATCCCTTGATTGTGGTCAGGAAGTTCGTATGATTGGCCTTGATTTTAGTGCTGCCTTTGACTGTGTTAATCATGAGGCCCTTGCTTTCAAACTCAAACAATTGGGAGTGGGTGGGTCGTTTCTTAGCATTATTATTGATTTTTTAAGTAGTAGATCTCAGAGTTTTTGATGGGCACCATAGTGAGTATAGGAATGTGATATCTGGTGTTCCACAGGGTAGTGTTCTTGGCCCATTACTTTTCATACTATATACACATGACATGTGGTTTGGCTACTCTCTTTGTATCAATTCCATCTCCTGAATGTAGATATGGGGTTGCTGAATCCCTTAATAGAGGCCTAGCTAAGATTAGTGCATGGTGCAAATTATGGGGTATGACGTTGAATCCTAACAAAACTCAAAGTATTATTGTAAGTAGATCAAGGACAGTGGCTCCTCAACATCCAGATCTCAGTATTGATAATGTTTCTTTAACTTTGTATGACTTAAAATTTTTGGTGTGATTCTCGACAGTAAATTAACTTTTGATAAACACATTATGTATGTATCTTCTTCAATTGCACAACAAATTGCCTTATTGAGAAAATCTTTTAGGATTTTCGGTGATCAATCTATTCTGAAGAAGTGTTTTAATTCTTTCATTCTACCTTGTTTTGAGTATTGTTCTCCTTTCTGGTGTTCAGCTGCTGATTCTCATCTTAATTTGTTGGATAGAAATTTACGGTCTATTAAATTTCTTATTCCTGATCTAGATATTAATCTTTGGCACCGTCGTTCAATTAGTTCATTGTCTATGTTGCATAGGATTTTTATTCTGACCATCCTTTACATTCAGATCTTCCCGGACAATTCCATTCTGTTCGTAATACTAGGCAGGCAGTTAATTCTAATAGCAAGACCTTCTCCATCATGAGGCTCAATACTACACAGTATTCTAGAAGTTTTATTCCAGCTGTGACCAAGTTGTGGAATGATCTTCCTAATCGAGTAGTTGAATCAGTAGAACTTCAAAAGTTCAAAGTTGCAGCAAATGTTTTTATGTTGAACAGGCGGACATAAGTCTTTTTTATAGTTTATATATGCCATATCTGTGTTGACCTTGTTACTGTTTTTAGAATGATTTATTATTAAGTTGTTCTCCTCATCTATATATTTCCTTATTTCCTTTCCTAACTGGGCTATTTTTCCCTGTTGGAGCCCTTGGGCTTATAGCATCTTGTTTTTCCAACTAGGGTTGTAGCTTGGTTAGTAATGATAATACTAATAATAATATCACATGTACCATGCATTGATTTTTGGTAATCCTTGTTTGTGAAATTACCCTATTCTCAGTTGCTTCCATTTGGTTTGATTTAAAGCATGATATACAGTATTTCTTCAAATATTTGAGAATGTCGAGTTTCATTATCAGAGGTGTTGTAATTATTTCTAAAATTTCCGTTTACTGACGAGTAAATGGAGCTGGGGTCTATATATTGCTACAACAAAGAAGTTCGGTTGGGTTAATGTTATGTTTATGAATTTCTGATACAAACTTGCAATTTGTAATACTCCCAGATTTTTATTCAATTTAAGTATATCTCAAGATCAGTATAGATAAGAGGATTTACCTGATTAACAACTTACCAAAGTCTCTACCCGCACTTCATTGTATATTTAGATGCCTTCCTCTGAAAATAAGGATGACTTTCTAAGAACTTTTATAGCAAGGGGTTAATACTGCACGGTCATTGTTCAGTGGCCACATTCTTCTTGGTAAGGCAAGCAGCTCTTTTAGGAGAAGGACACTCCGAAATCAAACCATTGTTCTCTAATATTAGGTAGTGCCATAGTCTCTGTACCTTGGTCTTCCACTGTCTTAGGTTCGAGCTCTCTTGCTTGAGGGTACACTCGGGCACACTATTCTATCTTATTTCTCTTCCTCTTGTTTTGTTAAAAGATTTTATAGTTTATATAGGAGATATTCATTTAAATGTTATTGTTCCTAATATTTCATTTTTTTCTTGTTTCCTTTTCTCACCGAACTATTTTCCCTGTAGGAGCCCTTGGACTTGTAGCATCCTGCTTTTCCAACTAGGGTAGTGGCTTGGCAAGTAATGATGATGATAATCATAAGAGAAACCACACTCAAGATTAGGTATGAATAGTCTGTTAGGGAAAACATTGTGTAAGACGTTCCAAGAGCTGCATTTTCTTCGCAAGATGCATTCACGAAAAGAGGAAATATCAATTGTAAAAAGTCTTCTTTATGAAATGTAGTTCGGGTAATTTCTGTGAAATGCTGAATGTTGGCAAATCTACCTGGAGATTCCATCTTCGAAACTGTTCTCGAGAATTCGTCTTTCCTCTGAGCCAATCTCCATCAATTCTTGTTTTTCATACTCTTTTACTTCTCTTATATACTTTTTTTTTTTCCTTACTGGTCTGCTTTCCGTAATAGAGACCTTGATCATGTGTAAGAATAATCATGATTGCAAGAATAAAACTAGAGGGGCACTAAGTAGAGCGCAGACCTCCGCCGCAGCAGCTCATTTCTCGACCTTTTTCATGACCTTGACCTTGGACCTTAAGATGTATCAGTTGGTGTGGATTTTCATAGACTCAAATATGAACCAAGTTTGAAGTCTCTGTGACAATGATGTCCAAACTTCTGGCTGATTACGTGATTTGGATATTTTGCTTGACCATGACCTTGGCCTTCCAAATTTTCATCATTTCCGCCTGCTTACATAGAAATTAATGCATGGAAGTTTCATTACGATTAAAATTGTATCCTAGAAGCTGTTTACAAAAACACACAATCAAACACAAACGGGGTGGGGGGATAATATTTTCCAAATTCGTTGGCGGATGTAAAACTATGTTAAAATGCGTTTTTTGCGTATAGTAAAATATGACAATACCTAACGTATGTTGGTAAGAATAATTCATCTTTGTTAGATTTTTAAGTCTTTTCTACTGGAGTTGAACGAAACAGAAAATTGCAAAATTGTTCAACTTTGCGAAACTATGATTCGCATCTCTTTCATAACTGCAAATGTCAGTCTTATTCATCATCTGATGAAAGGAAAGCAGCGGTGATTGTCGAGGGCATGTAAGGGAAGTAAAACAGCCATTTGATGGGTCCTCATTTCAGTTCTCGTTATTTGTCACGCTTTAATTGGTATTTTATACTCTCTCTCTCTCTCTCTCTCTCTCTCTCTCTCTCTCTCTCTCTCTCTCTCTCTCTCTCTCTCTCTCTCTCTCTCTCTCTCTCTCTCCCTCTCTGATGTTGAGGTAATGCTGCTTTGAAGACATAATACAAGGGTTGATAGAAATCGTATGGCCTTAGCGGTTTTGAGGAATAATTCAACACAACATTGTGCACGTGTGTAAACGCTCACAGAAACTCCCAAACCAAGTATATATATATATATATATATATATATATATATATATATATATATATATATATATATATATATATATATATATATATATATATATATATACAGAGAGAGAGAGAGAGAGAGAGAGAGAGAGGAGAGAGAGAGAGAGAGAGAGAGAGAGAGAGAGAGAGAGAGAGAGAGAGAGAGAGAGAGTTTTATGAGGAAAATATTTGTCAGTTGTTCTTATGTTTAATATGAATTTTAGGAAATGATGAATAAATGTATACATAGTACAGTTTTGTGAATAGAATTAAATGAAGTTATATTGTTCTACCCAGATGTTGAGATAAAAGACTATCTGTGAAAGAGTGATTTAAGAAAAAGTGAAGGCGAAGTCAAAAGATATCGATATGAGGATATCCCGATACAATTACTTTTAAAATGAGCAAATATAAATACCGCTTTTTTCTTTGGAGATTTTCTCTTTCTTTTCTAGTCTTTCATCTCAGGTTTTCTTTTGTAGAGACGTCAAACGACAGTGAATGTTGTTGCTGCTCGAATGTGTATTTTATTTTTAATCTACATTTATTGTTTTAGTTTTATACATGCAAATACACATCTATATATGTGTATTTATCAATAGATGTATATATATATATATATATATATATATATATATATATGTATATATGTGTGTATTTATCAATAGATGTAAATATATATATATATATATATATATATATATATATATATGTGTGTGTGTATTTATCAATAGATGTAAATATATATATATATATATATATATATATATATATATATATACACAACTATGAATATATACACATATGTAGATGAATATATACATAAAGTATATATGCATGTATAAAACCAAAATAGTAAATGTAGATTAGAAATAAACGTTTAAATATATATATATATATATATATATATATATATATATATATATATATATATATATATATATATATATATATATATAAATGCATGTATATGTGTGTATACAGTTTGTTTATTTATACTGAAATTTATGTGAGAGTTGATTGTGAATATTCTTACAGCGTTTATTTAATATGCATATTGTGTTCAGTTTTAACTTTACTGTATTTTTAACACCTATTTGATTATATATGTTGTTTAAACCACGCTATCCCGAATGTAAAAGATCACATAAACTATTTTCTGGATAAAAAAATGTGATTCATAGAGACTAAACGGAAGAGACTTATTGAAATGTCTAATTCTCCTTCATTTTCTTCCTTTTCATTATACCTAATATTTTTTCATTCTATGTGGAAGAAATATATGAAAAAATATTTGGCCCTTTCAAAGAATTTTTCTGGCTGCTCATTATAAATTCTTGCAGGACTTGCTTCGAAAACAGGAAAGCTCCAGAAGAGGAAATATTTATTTTAGTTTAAATCTTATAAAAGTAGAGAACGCGTTAATAAATGTATACATTATATACCCTATATACACATTTAAGTGTATGCACAGTATATATATATATATATATATATATATATATATATATATATATATATATATGTGTGTGTGTGTGTGTGTGTGTGTGTGTGTGTGAATATTCATATATTCGTATATGTATTAAATACTAGTGTACGCAACCCGTTAAACGTGATGGCTAAATATTTAGATTAATATCCGCATCCACAGATTTAACCTTTTCCAAACCCTCCCCTTTTTCTATTGGGATAGTCCCTCTCACCTGGTATAACTACTCCTCTCCCCTACCCGCGGGACGGGGAGAGACTGAGTAGTTATACGTCTGGCACGATTCAGGTAATGCAGGGAAGTGGGAAACGTCTGCAACGCCTTATTAGCTATGTAAAGTAAATAATGAAAATTAGGTCTTCATTATATGCAGGTGGAAGAGGTTGAAAGATATTGATTGACTGCTATTCATTTAGCATTCTTTAATATAAAAGTTTATTTTTCATCACTTCATGCGGGTGTCCGATTGCTTTATTACCTTCAGCTTTTATACTTCATCTCGGAGCTAAAAATATATCTATATTTCCTATTGCTATTGTTATAGTGAATCAACTGATTGAAAGGTGAAATTAGTGATAAATATACAAATTTATCTATGGAATCATATTTCTCTCACGATATTTGGGTAATTCCCTTCACGTCAATGTCTTATTATATTCAATATTCATTAGATGTCCTTATAAAACTTTCTAATAGACTCGGAGATGTCCTTTGCTTTTCGAACCTCCTGCAGCCGCTGAAGGCTTTTCCTTTTACCGTTGTTTTCTTTACAAGTTTCATCTTTTGATTTGATATTATGGTCCTTTTCAAGAACACCCATTCATGAAGTTTTACTCACGGAGGAAGAAGGGCTTGGGGGAATTCTTACTTGGATTTACTAAAGGAGAATCTTAACTAGGATTTTTAAAAAGGAATTTTAACTTGGATTTATTAAAGAATAATTATAAAGTATATTGGGGTTGGCTCCTAAAATACAAAGTAAATGTTTATAATTGATTGCTTTTCAAAGTAATGAGGTTTGGTGATTTTTGTTTTTGTGTTTTCTCGTGCCATAAGAGCTTCAGTGTTATCTAGTTAATTCAATTATTATTGCCTAGGAACCGATGTGTCTGTGTGACAGCGTGTAAAGTTTTTGATATTTAGAAAGTATTCTTTACAGATTTAAGAGTTTTCTTGGTTTTTATATAGACAATTTATCATCTGATAATCATTACTCCTAACTCCTAGACATAGAGTTTCCACTGTATGGAGAGAGAGAGAGAGAGAGAGAGAGAGAGAGAGAGAGAGAGAGAGAGAGAGAGAGAGAGAGAGAGAGAGTCAAAATAACACCATGTCAAAGCTTTGGAATCGAAAGCAAATTACGCTGTAGCTGAAATGCTCAAATGTTATTTAAAAACTTTACGTTATTTAACCAGTGAAAACGAAATATGATTCTGTCTAACGGCCTGGGAGATCCGTTACATGTTTCGATAAAGCAATATATTATGTGATAAGACTTTTCCCTTCACTGATAGGGTTAATTTTGGAGTTGGTTAATCCTCTCCATTTTCTTCAATCAAAACAAATCCTTGATTGGAAATCTTTCGAGACCCGGAGATTCTCCATTCCCATTGGGCGGGATCTGCAGCAGTTCAAAAGAGAAGGATTGATTAAGCTTGTTTATTTCTCGTAAGTTTTTCTTCTGTGTATTCAGAAGCACTGAGATGTACTTTAGTAGATATTGTTGACTAACTGCCTACCACCGAAAAGTTCACGCACCCATATTATCATTATTATTATTATTATTATTATTATTATTATTATTATTATTATTATTATTATTATTGTTATTATTATTATTATTATTATTATTATTATTATTATTATTAATATGCTATCTAACAAATTAAGATGAGAGTTAGCAGCGGAAGACCAGACAGAACAATACACGAAAAAAAGCAGAATGAAAGAATTAGAATATTTTTAAGGATAGAATGATCATCAAATTTCTTAAAAGATTTTCTCGATAAGCTAATCTTTTTTGTATTTAAAGAAGAAATAAACCGAAAGTACTTCTCAAAAGTAAACTTAAAGTAATTAATCCCTTCTAGAGTTTTAAATGAGTTGTAATAGTTAAAAAAAAAACATCTTACTTTGAGTTTTGTTTGGAATAATTTTCATGCCCCATAGATTTAACCTGATCTAATTTTAGCTAGATCTCTATCAAGAGACTTAGCATGACTTTCTTGCATTGAAATTCAATTCTCTTGAGGGCCTAATCATACCGAAAACTTAATGAAAGTAGAACGAATCTTATATCAGTATTATTCTGCACTTCCCTCGTTTGTTCCACAGCAATCGTATTTGTATTTGGTAAATCGGATTTGCATCGTAGGAAGGTGATTATATAAAGCCTTGTTGGGGTCATTGACTCATTTCTCAGAATATCGGACTGCATTGCGCGCTTTGAAACCAATACTGTTTTGGTTAGATGGTTGCATTTTCCCCTAACATATAAGTCAGCAAGAATGAAAATCTGGTATTGCAACTGACAAGTTTCTTATGGATTTTACTTCACAGAACGTTCAAAAGAACCTACACACATCCAAACAAATGGATTCTCTTAATATTTCGAAGTTACATTACGCGTTTTTCTTGTCTAACTCCACAACATCATATTATGAATGTGATGCCATCTTTCATTATATTAATCTCAATGACTTTTGAATTTATTTCACTTTTTTTCAACTCTTATCTCAATTTTGTTTCATATAATATTATGTACGTAGTAATGCCATTCCCCGTGTTTTGTTTTTCTTTTAAAAATAAAATACCTGGTTTATCTAGACGGCAACACTGTTTCTAAAATGGGAATGAATGTGCTCTTATTTTCTTTAAGAATTACGTTTGAGTAATGGCTTCTAGGTAGTTTCCTTAGCCATTATTCACAAGTCCTTAAAATCCTTTTGGTGATAATTCTCTAACCTTTCTTACCACAATTTTAAGGCAATACAGGTTGAAAGGAAGCTCTTAAGAGCTGCTCGTTTATCTAAGTTTGAATTTTCATATTATCCAATGATATATTCTAGTTTCCTCAGGATTAATCTGTTTTTTTTTTTTTTAAGGTAAATTAAATTGCGAGTAAAGATATCCTTATTTTTTGGCGAATTGGAGCATCATTTAGATAATTGGCCATCAAAGAAATGTCGAAACCACTTGAAGATTTATGTAAGAAGAATGTGATACTCAGATGATCTTATGATTTTATGAATAGAACTAAAACACGTTTTGTTCCTAAATTATTGGTGCATTCATTTTGTAACTTCATTGCACTATTTATGCAGGCTCTATGTAATTCTCATCTTTATTTGGAACGGAACCTGAAGGCTGAAGAGATGTCTACTATTAGTATACACGCACATACATATATATATATATATATATATATATATATATATATATATATATATATATATATATATATGTATATATATATATATATATATATATATATATATATATATATACAGTATATGTATATATATTTATATTTATATATATATATATATATATATATATATATATATATATATATATATATATATATATATATGAGTGTGTGTGTGTGTGTGTGTGTGTGTGTATACCGTATGTGCAGTTAATTATGTACCTGGTGTTATTCGACTGTTGTGTATCGCAGCTGAGCGGGCATGGGGAAAAAAGATTATAACAGGTGTATACCACGCATACAGGTCTCTCTCTCTCTCTCTCTCTCTCTCTCTCTCTCTCTCTCTCTCTCTCTCTCTCTCTCTCTCTCTCAAAATTCAAAATTCAAAGCCTCGTTCATTTTTAAAAGTTGTGAGAGCATACAAAATGAAGCACAGCCATTTATCATAAAAAAAAATCGTATTAATTAGAAATACCAGATTTTGGGGGTAAATTCACTTCGTTTATATGCATAGTACATATAGACACTGTCACCTTAATTAACCCAGATATAAAGGTATCAAAAGCTCATTTTGTTATTTTGTTTACAAATACCTCTCCATTTCCCATCCCACATCCTCCTGCAGTAGTTCCATATTGAAATATATTCGAAGTTATTTTAGGTAATTTAGGATGAAAAGAATTAAAGTTTACAACGTTATAATTTACTGACTGGTGATTTGTAGTAGATATGGAAAAATATCCAGTATTTCTATCTGTTTGAATTTTAACAACTTTCTGTATCTATCTCTATCTATCTATCAATCTGTGCATCTATCTATCTATCAATCTATCTATCTATGTGTTTATCTATCTATCTATCCATCTATCTATCAATCTATCTCTCTTTGTATCTATTTGTCTATCTACCTATCTATCTGTCTATCTATCTATCTATCTATGTATCTCTTTATCTATCTATATATCTATCTATCTCTCTCTACATATACATCTATCTATCTATTTATGTATATATCTATCTATCTATTTCTACCTATCTATCTATGTATCTATGTATCTCTATCTATCTATCTATGTATCTATCTATCTTTGTATTTATCTATCCATCTATATATCTCTATCTATCTATCTGTGCATCTATCTATTTATCTACCTATCTATCTAAATCGATCTATATATCCATCTATCTATATATCTTTCCAATCTATATATCTCTCTATCTATCTCAACCTATCTTTCTATCTATTTATCTATATATCTATCTATCTTTCTATCTCTATCAATCTATCTATCTAAATATCTATCTATCTATCCCTATCAATCAATCTATCTATATCTATCTATCTATCTATCAATCTATCTATCTATCTGTGTATATATCTATCTATTTCTATATATGTATATATGTATGTATCTATCCATCTTTTTATCTATCTATCTATCTCTATGTATGTAAGTATGTATCTATCTATATATCTATCTGTGTAAATATCTATCTGTTAATCTATCTCTACCTCTATATATCTCTCTGTGCATCTATATATCTATCTACCTATCTAGTATATATATATATATATATATATATATATATATATATATATATATATATATATATATATATATATATATATATATATATATATATATATATATATATCTAAGTATCTATCTATATATCTCTACCTATATATCTCTATCTAACTATCTATCTCTCTCTGCCTATCTATCTATCTATCTATCTATGTATATATCATTCTATTTATCTCTATCTATCTATCTGTTTATCTATCTATCTGTGCATATATCTATCTATATATCGATCGATCTATCTATATCTATCTATCTATTTATCTAAATATATATCTGTGTATCTATCTATCTATCTATCTCTATCAAAAAATCTATCTATCTATCTCTACCTACCCATTGATCTATCTATCTATCTATATGTGCATCTATCTATCTATCTATATATCTATCTATCTTTGTATCTCTCTATATATCCATCTATCAATCTCTATCTATCTATCTATCTATCTCTACCTAACTATCTATCTATCTATCTATGTGTGTATCTCTCTATCTATTTATCTATCTCTACAAATCTATCTCTCTATCTGTTCATCTATCTATCTATCACCTATCTATCTATCTCTAACTATATATCTATCTGTCTATGTATTTATCTATCTATCTATCTCTACCTATCTATCTATTTATCTGTGCATATATCTATCTATCTCTCTATAGATCTATCTATATCTCTCTATCTATCTATCTATCTATCTGTGTATCTACAGTATATATCTATCTATCTCCATCTAAAAATCTCTCTATCTATCTTTACCTATCTATATATCTATCTATCTATTTATCTATCTATCTGTGTATCTAAGCATCTATCTATCTGCCTATCTATCTATCAATTTCTACCTATCTATCTAGTTATCTATATATCTATCTATCTATCTCTACCTATCCATCTATCTATCTACCTGTGTATCCCTCTATCTATACATCTATCTTTGTATATAACTATCTACATATCTATCTATCTCTATCTATCTATCTATATATATATATATATATATATATATATATATATATATATATATATATATATGCATTTATCTATCTATATACCTATCTATCAATATCTATCTACCTATCTTTATCTATGTATATATGAATCTTTCTATCTATCTATCTATCTTTGTATCTATCTATCTATCTATCTATATGTGTATCTATCCTTATCTATCTATCTGTCTATCTATTTATCTATCTATCTATCTATCTATCTATATTTGTATATATCTTTATCTATCTATCTATCTATCTATGTATCTGTGCATCTATCTATCTATTTATCTACCTAAATATCTATCTATCTCTCTATATATCTTTATATCTATCTATCTATCTATCTATCTCTACCTATTTATATCTATCTATCTATCTGTGTATCTATCTATCTATCTATCTATCTATATATATATATATATATATATATATATATATATATATATATATATATATATATATATATGTCTTCCTACCTATATATCTATTTATCTATCTATCTATGTATATATCTATCTATCTATCTCTACCTATCTGTCTATCTATGTATCTGTGCATCTATCTATCTATCTATCTATCTATTTATCTGTATCTGTCTATCTCTATCTATCTTTCTATCTATCTATCTATCTATGTATATATCTATATATCTATCTGTCTATCTATCTGTCTTTATATCTCTATCTATCTATCTATCTCTACATATCTTTCTATCTATCTATCCATCTATAAATCTGTGCATCTATCTATCTATCTACCTATCTATCTATATCTATGTATCTATCTATCTATAGATCTCTTTTTATCTATCTCTCTATCTCTATCTATCTATAAATCTATCTATCTCTACCTATCTATTTATCCATCTATCTATGCATCTATCTATCTATCTATCTATCTATCTCTACTTATCTATCTATCTATATATCTATCTATCTATCTATCTATGTATCAATCTATCTATCTCTATCTTTTCATCTATCTACCTAACACTTCCTATCTATATATATATCTATATATCTATATATCTATCTATATGTGTATCTATCTATCTCTATATGTATCTATCTGCCCATCTATCTATATATATCTATCTATCTATCCATTTATCTCTACCTATCTATCTATCTGTCTATCTATCTGATCATATATTTATCTATCTCTCTATCTATCTCTCTATGTACCTCTGTATCAGCTGATATATTTTAATGATTTAATTTTCACATGAAGTGATAATGAACATTTTAACGAAGATATAGACTTGCTCTCATATGAATAATATCTTAATTGATTTAAAATTAATAATAATATTAATAATAATAATAATAACAGAAATTGTAGTGATAATAATAATAATAATAATAATAATGATAATAATAATAATAATAATAATAATAATTACTTGATACACCATATAAAATCACTATTAGAAAGAATCTAGCTATTGACTGAATACCTATCATTATGGATTTATATATTATTTTTTTTCTTTTACGAAAACGGCAATATATATGTGTGGGAGAGTGTCGTATATATTATATATATACCAGACGCACACACACGTATATATTGACCACTGATATCGCGATGATGAAAGCATCAGGGGTTCCAAGGCGGTCCACCAATCCAAGTCCTGAACATACCCAACGCTGCTTAACTCCGCTGATCGGACGAGAACGACGATTCCGTATGGCTACTCGTATCCCAAGAAATTTTGACTTGGAACTTCTATTTATATCTCATTTTTTTCTTCCTTGCCGAAAAAAGAAAGAAATTGCATTTAAGTCTTGTTATTATTATTATTATTATTATTATTATTATTATTATTATTATTATTATTATTATTATTATTATTATTAATTTTTTTCCTCATTAATTGGGTTTCATTAAAGGGCCAAAACACACAGGCAATATGAATTCTTATTATGTTACAAATGTGTATGGAACGTGCGTACAAATGAATAATATATACCTATCTCTCTATCTATCTATATGTGCATCCATCTATCTATCTATCTATCTTTACCTATCTATCTATCTATCTATCTATGTATCTATCTATCTATCTCTATGTATTTATCTATCTATCTATCTATCTATGTTACTTTGTATTTATTCATCTATCTATCTATCTCTACCTATCTATCTCTACATATATATCTATCGATCTATCTATCTATCTATCTATGCATCTATCTATCTATTTATATCTATCTATCTATCTATCTATATATCTCTACCTATCTATCTCTTTATCTCTATGTATCTATCTATCTATCTACCTCTCTGACAATCTATCTATCTATCTGTATATCTATCTATCTATGTATATCTATCTATCTATCTCTACCTACCTATCTATCTATCTATCTGTGTATCTATATATCTATCTCTATCAAAAAATCTATCTATCTATATCTATCTAACTCTATCTATCTATCTATCTATCTATGTATATATCTATCTATCTCTATCTATCTATATATATATATATATATATATATATATATATATATATATAATGTGCATCTATCTATCTATCTATATATCGCTACCAACCTATCTATCTATCTCTCTCTACCTCTCTATCTATCTATTTATGTATCTATCTATGTATCTATGTATATATCTATTTATCTATCTATCTATCTTTGTATCTCTCTATCTATCTATCTATCTATCAATCTCTACCTATCTATTTAGTTATCTATGTATCTATCTATCAATCTCTACTTATCTATCTATCTATCTATCTGTGTATCTCTCTATCTATCTATCTTTGTATATAACTATCTACCTATCTATCTATCTCTACCTTTCTATCTATCTCTACCTATCTATCTATCTATCTGTGTATTTATCTATCTATCTACCTATCTATCTATATCTATCTATCTATCTATCTATATATCAATCTTTTTATCTATCTATCTATCTATCTTTGTATCTATCTATATATCTATATGTGTATCTATCTTTATCTATCTATCTATCTATCTCTGTATCTATCTGTCTATCTATCTATATCTCTCTACCTGTTTACCTATCTATCTACCTCTCTATCTATCTATCTATCTGTGCATCTGTATATCTAAGTATCTACCTATCTATCTATCTATCTCTCTTTATATCTATATATCTCTATCTATCTATCTATCTATCTCTACCTAAATATATCTATCTATCTATCTATGTATCTATCTATCTATCTATCTATATATATATATATATATATATATATATATATATATATATATATATATATATATATATATATCTTCCTACCTATCTATCTATCTATCTATGTATATATCTATCTATCTATCTCTACCTATCTGTCTATCTATGTATCTGTGCATCTATCTATCTATCTTTCTATCTCTATATATCTTTCTATCTTTTTATCTATCTATATATCTGTGCTTCTATCTATCTATCTACCTATCTATCTATATCTATCTATCTATTTATAGATCTCTACCTATCTATCTATCTATCTATCTCTATTTTTCTATCTATCTATCTAACGCTACCTATCTATATATATATATCAATCTATATACCTATCTATCTATCTCTATCTCTCTATCTATCTATCTTTGTATATTTCTATCTATCTATCTATCTATCTCTCTATACGTGCATCTATCTATATACCTATCTATCTATCTATCTTTATCCAAAAATCTATCTATATATCTCGACCTACCTATCTATCTATCTATCAATATCTGTCCATCTATCTATATGTGCATCTATCTATCTATCTATCTTTGTATCTCTCTATATATCCATCTATCAATCACTACCTATCTACATATCTATCTCTCTATCTGTTCATCTATCTATCTATCACCTATATATCTATCTCTCTATCTGTTCATCTATATATCTATCACCTATCTATCTATCTCTATCTATCTATCTATGTATATATCTATCTATCTATCTCTACCTATCTAGCTATCTATCTATATATATATATATCTGCATATATCTATCTATCTATCGATCTATCTATATCTATCTATCTATGTATCTATCTATATGTGTATCTATATTTTTATCTATCTAAAAATCTCTCTATCTATCTCTACCTATCTATATATTTATCTATCTACCTATACATCTATATGTGTATATTTGCATCTATCTATATGCCTATCAATCTCTATCTATATATCTATCTATCTATCTATCTATCTATCTATCGTTGTATCTCCCTATCTATCTATCTATTTTTCTATTTCAATTCTGTTTTTTTTTTTTTTTTTTTTTTTTTTTTTTTTCATTAGTGAAGTCCTGATATCGTAAGCTTAAATTCCATTCAAAATGATCCTTTCCATCTGCAAAGTT
>NW_027169053.1:0-47310 GCF_036898095.1 Palaemon carinicauda | reverse complement strand
GACTAATTCATCCTACATGACAAAAGGCACACATTTTCTTTAAACAAAAGAAAACGTGAGGGAGAGTGTTAACTTGAAAAATGATACAAATTATTTTAATAAGCCAAACGCTTGTCCCTATATTTTTAATGCTCTTTAAAGCTTTCTGTAATAAGCTTTGTCCTTTGTAAAAGAAAAATGAAACAAAAGCTATCCACTTTATAAATTAAACAGCAAAATTTTGTCCCCTTCAATCAATGCCCACTACATGAGCTTATCAAAGGGACATGGTGGGTATTTTATAATTTGTTATAACCTTAATAAATTTACCAAAATTGCCACCGGGAATTCGTATCCCGATATAACTCAGCCAAGGACTTAGAGATCACGAAGCTGATACCTGAATCATGTACACATGACTGACGAATCCTCTATATGTACTCATATGATATTATGAGTATCGATTCACATCCAGCGAATAAGTGGAGGTTTATCTAGGTTGACTGTTAACGTGACTACCACCAAAGTGTGGAGGATCACTCATATATCTACCATGGTACCTCAAGTCAAAGGACCACATATGCTACTCGACTCGGAAGATCTCCTGTTGAAATTGGGTGTACCATCCATTAGGAATCTTCGGTGAGTCATTAAGTGCTCACCCCTATGAATACCCACATGCCTACATGAGTCCCACTAAACTCATGGTTCACTGAGATAAATCATCGGTCTCTAATCCTGATATAGCCCATCTACCGGTCTCTACAGATTTACTATCTGACGAAGACTGTAAACCGTAACTATTAACAAATTTAAGAATGACATGGTTATGACACATCTCAATATCAGTTGTATCGCTTTTGTAACTATGTCATAACTAATCATTCTATGGTCGTTACATCTTTAGCATATATAAAAATGTGTATCGATGAAACTAATACGTATATATAGGGAATGAATCGGCATGCCGAACACCAACTCCAACATTCAAGTACCTCTTTATCGCTTTGTTTGCTATCTCAACCTGTATATTAGACTCAGGATAAACCATTAAAGCAAACTTCAAAGCATCTAAAATCCTCAAAAAACTTTCTGAAGCTCGCATTATCAAACTGCTTCCCGTTGTCTATTACAATTGTATGCGGGATCCCGAATCGACAAATAATGTACCACTTGATGAAATCTGTGGTCTTCTTTTCTATGATAGTTGAGCGCGGCTCAATCTCTACTCACTTCATAAAATAGTCAATCGTTACAATCACAAACTTGGCTTGCCCCTTGCCCATGGGTAAAGGACCAATGAGATCCAATCCATATTAAGAAAATGGTAACGAACTAACCATGGTTGTGAGCTACTCGGGTGGTTGCTTTGGTTTATCGGCATTCATCTGACATCCTTTACATACTTGTGCTACCTTGGCCACGTCTTTACACATCGTAGGCTAAAAATACCCTTACCTCTGGGCCTTATATGTTAGTGATCATCCACAGCCATGGCTCCCATAGATTCCTTCATGGATCTCTCTCAACACATAATCAGCCTCATCGAATGCTAAGCATCTTAAATACGACATCGTATATCCCCTCATGTACAAGATCTCATCTATGATGTAATACTTAACACATTGATACTTCAACCATCACGCTTCATTTTTCTCTTTGGGTACCTCTCTAGTTTCTAAAACTTCTTTATCAAGTCCATCCAGAATTTCTTGGACTCATCTGCTACCTCTATGACATCTATGCCCATGTTGCTCTTCTGCTATATAATATCAAAGGGTATGATCCTTGGGACTTTAGACTCGATCGATGAGGTAAGTCGGGCTAAAGTATTTGCCCGATGATTATTTTCCCAAGTCACATGTTTAAAAGTAACCTTGCACATTATTGCCACTAACTTTTTTACCTCATTGAGGCATGCGATCATAATAGGCTCCCTGCTTGAAACTCATTGTTCAACTACTGAATCACCAACTGAGAATCACATTTTACTATCACATCCCTCACCTCCACTACTTCACATAAGTGCAAACCTACTAGAATCACCTCATACTCAGCCTCGTTATTGGTCGCCTTTAAATCAAACCTTAGCATATAACTTAACTCCTCTTCGACCCAATTGCTAAGTATGATACCTGCTCCACTTCTTTGTGAACTTATCGACCCGTCCACATACACCTCCTACAGGTGTTCTTTCTCACTCCCGATCACTAACACCGTATATTCTGTGAACTCTGCAATAAAATCAGCCAAGGCATACCCCTTAACCACTGCTCGGGGCTGATAATCTATGTCATACTCAATCAACTCTACTGACCACTTGACAAGATAACCCAATAACTCAAGTTTAAGTAGAATCTTTCTAAGGGGGTGGTCGGTGTACACTATGATAGGATGCGCCTGGAAATACGAATGTAGTTTTCTTACTGCATTGATCAATGTCAGAGCCATCTGTTCATGAGGAGGATATTAGGTTTCAACATCTAATAAAGCCTTATCGATGTAGTACACTAGTCTCTGCACCTTCTCTCGCTCTTGTACCAACACTGAACTAACCGCATAGGAGATACAACCAAGTACAAAAATAGCTTATCCGCCAAGGTCAGTGTTGCTAACAAAGAAGGTTGTGTCAGGTATTGTTTCAGTTATTGAAAAGCATCCTCACACTTTTCTGTCCACTTTATCTTCTTCTTCTCTTTCTTGATCAACTGAAAAAATATGTGGCACTTATCAGTCATTTTGAATATGAACCGATTCAATACCATAACCTGGCCTGTCAAACTCTAAATATCCTTTACAATCCTCAGGGATTTCCAGTCTAGCACTACCCTGATCTTTTGCAGGTTGGCCTCAATACGTCTATGAGTAACCACATATCCCAAGAACTTCCCTGATGAGACCATAAAAGCACATTTCTTAAGGTTTAACTTCATCTTATATTACCTTAGGAGCTCAAAAATTTCTCTGAGGTCCTTCGTATGGTCCTCAGGTAATACAGACATGGTGAGTATATTGTCCACATAGACCTGGATCGTCCTCCTGATGAGAGGCTTAAAAATTTTATTGACCAACCTTTGATATGTCGTCGCTGTATTATTTAATCCAAAGGGTATCACTTTATAACAGTAAAGCCCTTGGTCAGTGACAAGATTTTTTCTCCTCAAGAAGGTATCCATAAAATTGAGAAGCCCATGACAGGCTGTTGAATCCATCAACTGATCAATCTTGGGCAGTGGAAAACTAACTTTTAGGCATGCCTTGTTTAGATCTATAAAGTCCATACACATCCTCCACTTACTGTTGGATTTCTTTACCAACACCATATTTGCCACTCACTCTGGGTATCTCACCTCCATGATGAACCCTATCTTCAACAACTTATCCATATCTACATAGATTACCTCGTACCTCTCCTGATTAAAGGTCATTCACTTATGTTTCATTGTCTTCTGCTACGGGTCCACATATGTTGATGACATATGACCCGAGGATTATTCCGGGCATATATAGATGATCCCAAGCAAACACATCCACGTACCCTTTTAGAAACCTGTTGAGCTCATACTTTAATTTTAGTTCCAACCCTGACCCGACCTTCATAACTTTCTCTGGGACAAAGAACGACACAGTATCTAATTCCGCCCCACTCTCCATGTGTTAGATTCTCTACTCAAGTCTCGGGTTGGTAGTCTCCACTTTAGTTTGCCCAAACCTGTGAAAGGGCGTAACATCCATGATCAGCATCATAAACTCAATATCCAGACTATCAAATGTCTCTTTGGAAATGATATTTACTGCACTCCCTAGTTCCACCAAAATCCTATCAATTTTTTATCCACTAATATTTGCAGCTATCACCAACGCATCATCGTAAAGATAATGCACTCCCTTCGCATCATCATCGATAAACATTATGGGAATGGGCCAGGTCTTCTATTTCTTTAGGTACTTCTGAGTACTCATAACTTCTAATGGCACAAACCAAGAGTAGTTTTTCCTGGCCTTATTCAAATTTCCTGCCAAGGCTCTTCCTCCAGCAATGGTGAAAACTGGTTAGTTTTCCCGATGACTCAGCCCAAACCGAGGGAGTTTTGAACACTATAAGATGGGAGCCTGTTTAAGGTCCTAAGTGTAAGACCGTAATATCAATAATAGTACAAGATCTCAAGAGTCCAATGTCATTATTCCAATAGAATAGTTTGTCTACAAGATATTTGTGCCAACAATCTTAGTGACTTAATCTTATTTATAAGGAAAATATAAACCTTTTATGGTTTGGTTGATTTGTTCAGATGTAGAAAATTAAATTACTTAAAAGAAATTAAAAATACTGAAAAGTAAATAATAAGAAGAAAGTGGTGTGGGGTAGATGAATTTACCAACACTTAACTCTAATCCATTCTATGCACATGTACAACTTTTATGTTACCTAATTTATGCATAATATATATATCTTGTTTAATGTAACATGCTCTTATAGAATCTTGGAATAAATCTATCATCCCTAAGGTGTAGATTTATCAAATTTGTCTTATAGAGTCTTGAAATAAATCTATCATCTCTAAGGTGTAGATTTATCAAGGTTATCTATAGAGGTCATGTTGAGAAGTTTGATGCTTAGATGTGTCATGAATTCCATCAATACTTTATGTTTTATATTCATGCTTAAGAACTTATGCAAGACTAAACATGAAAACAATTGAAACAATAAAACACTTGAATGAACTTGAAGTTTAAAGTTGTGTTAGAAGAACTAGAGCATCATGTTGGTTCTTTCACACTCCAAAATCAAAGGATTTAGCCTCCCTTTATCATTAGGAATGACAAAAAGTAAGATTTCATCCTAAGGGTTGAGAGCATGAAATTTAACAAATCTAGCTAAAAGGAAGCTTGCTGGAATTTAGAAAAAAAAAACTGAACTTTAATTTAACAAAGATTGATTACAAAAGAAAAGTAGTGTCTAAGCACAACTTTGAAACCAAACTAAACTACTAAACTACTAATGAAAACTAAACGACTACAAACTTAGTGTTCTAATCTAATAATTGTGTCATACTCTAGAATTGGTGTACATTGTAAAGAGAGAATCCCCCTTTTTTATAGGTAAAAATGGTAGCTGAAATTACATAATTTACCTAATTAATCGCACATGTGAAAGGCTAACATCTAAGATAATTCAATGCTTGCATGCTCGGGGAGTCAATTGTAAATTATTTACTTTGATTTTTTCTTGAGATTTTTTTTTGAGGTTTTTTTATCTTCATCAATTGGTTTTCAACCCTTGGTAGGTTTGTAGATGTCCTTTAGTTATAATTGAAGATTTCTTGACTGTGCATTTTGTCAAAAATTGTTGTAAATTAGTGAAAGTTGATGGTGATAGACATGTCTCTTGACTTTAGTATATGAAAATCCATCCACTTTGAAGGTATTTTTACTATTTAGATGTCTAAATTTCATCTTTCTTTGAACTACAAAATTATAGATCTTCGAATTCTCTTAAAAATGCAACTTCAATCACATCAATCCAACATCTGGAGAGAAATTATGGCCAAATACTAAGACTGCGCAAATTCAAATACTACAGTAATTTTAATTATGGGATTTCTTCTACATATTTGACAAAGTTGATATTTTTACATCTAAAAATAACACAAAATCAATAAAAAGTACAAGTACATGTATTTATATTAATTTATCAATCATAACACAAAATAACACTCAAATGGGTCTACAAATACCCTGAATAATTATAATATATGAGCGTAATCATACCCCAACTAGCTTTTTACTAGTCTCTAGAAAACTAAAGCGAAATAAATAAGATGATGACTCATAACTTGACAGAGTTATGATTATGTTTCATAGATGAATAACAAGTACAAAAGCAATCAAAATCTACAAATGCCATAAAAGTTATTTTATTTACAAACTTTTATAAAGACTCAAGTGTATGCGCTAAGCTTTATTTTTCATGTTTGATCAAGCATACACAAGAAACATCTCAAGCTAAAGATACAACTTCATGCCTCACATGGTTAACTTTAAGTGTTTCGGCACGTGTTTGAATTTTCACTCAATAAAGTTACAAAAGATGATCACTCAAAATATGGTAAGCTAAATATTTGGTAAAAGTAATAAGTACATATTGATTATATGATAAGCACAAATGAAATAGAAATAATATGTATACTACTATAACTTGGAATCAAAATGTCAACAATTATGGTTGTAATGTGGATATGGTAAAGGTTCTCAAGAACAAATGGGAATGGGTGGATAATTTGATCAGAATTTCTACTATATGTCAAGGATTATTTTGACATTTTTATTTCCTTTGTAAAAATAAATACCTTTTTTTTATTCATCACAACCCATTTTCTTTTTTCTTTTTCTTCCATTTTTTTAAGAGGAAGAATAATTTTTACTTTTTTCACCAATACTTTCCTTAATACATAGAATACCTCGTCAACAATTTTCTTTTCTTTTATTTCTCATCCTATTTTTTACCTTAGGCATAAATATGGAAATATTAGGTGTGGAGGTCCTAAAACTAAACTCAACTCTTTTTTGGAGTATGTTAAGTTATATGGGTGATTGAAGAAAAGCCTTTCATTTTCTTTTTATAACTCAAATGAGATTTCTAATGGATTATATTCAAAAGTTATCTTGAAAGGCACAATCGAAATCCTAAAATTGGCATTCATCGTTTTTTAAATTTATAACATATACAAAAATTTCCACAAAAAATATAGTACTATTTCAACAAATCAATATTAACTTATTGCGATGTAATCTCTCAATTCTCTCGTCTTACTACAAAATATTACTAAAGCTTAATTATTTTCAACATGTATGCATTTCTCAACAATTATTTTAAAAGCTTAGGGAAGTGCATGTATAGTATAAGTTTAGATAAAAATCGCTAAATAAACAAACTTAAATGGCATGAGAGAAGAATCATGCATAATGTAACTATGAAATTCAAAGATGAAATAAAATCAAACAAAATTAAGTCAATTTGTCATCGAATTTTTTTTATACATGCTAAAAATTTAAACTAACTAAAAAGGTAAAGTCTAATCCTACAGACATGTAAAACATGTTATACCACCCCCAACTAAAATTTTACATTGTCCTCAATGTATGAAATTGAAAACAAGAGTTATGGTTAGAGTTTACCTTGGATGCTTCACTTATTTGAATGTAAAACTGAAACTAAACAAAATAAGAGATAAAATAAAATGGATCATGATTATATTTAGCGTATGCAACACACCTTTAAACCTCTAGGCGATCCTAGTGGATGAGTTATAGTCTCGTGAGGGTTTACAGCGACGATACCCACAAACATCATCTAAAATAAGTAAACAAACAAAAGAAAAATAACAAAAACATAAAAAATAAAAATAAAAACATGATGAATATCCAAGATGCGTCTCAGAAGTAGGGATTCCTTACTTAGCCATCTACGAATAAACATATCATGTTAGGTGCTAAAAGAAAATAAAAATAAAAATAAAAATAAAACACAAAAATAAAAAGTTAAGTAAAGATTCGGTTTCAATGCAGATGGTAGAATTACCAATACCAAAGAATCTCTACATATTGAAAAATAGGGACTCCTTACTCAGCCATCTACAAATAAACATATCATGTTAGGTGCTAAAAGAAAAATAACAAAATAAAACATAAGAATAAAAAGTTAAGTAAAGATTCGGTTTCAATGCAGATGATACAATTACCAATATCAAGGAATTTCTAGAGATCCAAAAGTGGGTGTTAGTTGACCAATGTTGGGAATTATTTTGGACACAATTTTATTTATATCACTACCATTAAAGTTTTTATCAACTAACATCGGTAGTAATTTAAATCCATTGTTGTCCACTTTATGGTTTAATTGGCCAATGTATGGTAAAGTTTCGAAAATAGTTTTATCATTTTCACTATTACAAAAATATTCATCAATGGGATTTGGTGAATCAAAAGCATTTTCGTCATCTATAACATTCGTCATAGAAAAGGTGAATTCATCATTTTCATCATCCATAAAATATTCATCAACAAATACTAAAAATGATGACTCAAAATCGTTCTCTATACCATACATCATGTCATGTACCATCCGCTCACTAACCTTAAAAAAAGTTTGATGTCTATAAGAAAAAATACTCTAAAACAAATACAAAATAGTAAAATATATTAAACAAAGAAAAATTAACTAAGAAAATAAAATGAGCCAAAAAAAAAGTGATTATATCATAATAACGCTCTCGAAAAATTAACTGTGTATTTCATCTTCTCAACATATCGAATCAATTTTTCCTTGTGTATTATGGAAGCATTTATGGATGGGGAGGGCTAAAGATATTCTTTAAAAAATTTCAAATCCCGTTTCAATTCATTGTTTTACCTTTCTGAGTTCTTGAAATATATTGTACAAACGTTATCTTTCTGTGAAAGGTCGAGGTTGTGGATTCATTGGTTAGGATTTAATCAGATAAATACATTTTTTTTATGTTTATATAAAAAGAAACTTAAAATATAAAAAACAAAAAATCAGAAAAAAAAATTGAAAACAGAAAATTATCAATTCAGGATTTTTTTTTTACTTATATATATACATACATTTTTTTTAATTTTTTTTTTAATATTTTTTTCAACAGAATATTTAAAGATAACAATAAGAAGAAAAGAAAACAATACTCAAGTGTTAGACAACAAAACTACATCCTCGGCAACAGTGCAAAAAATTGACTCGGCCCAAATCGATGGCGTTTTAGACACCACAAGATGGGAGCCTTTTTAAGGTTCCAAATACAAGACCGTAATATCAATAATAGTATAAAGACTCAAGAGTCTAAGGTAAGGTCATTCTTTCAAAGAGAATAATTTGTGTACAAGATATTTGTGCCAACAATCCTAGTGACTTAATCTTATTGCCAAGGAAAAAGGAAATCTTTCATGATTTGTTAAGATGTAGAAAATTAAATTACTTAAAGGAAATTAAAAATACTAAAAAGTAAACAATAAAAAGAAAGTGGTGTGGGGTAGATCAATTTACTAGCACTTAAATCTAATCCATTCTATATCACATGCACAACTTTATGCTACCTAATTCAAGAATAACATACACATCATGTTTGATGCAACATGCTCTTATAGAGTCTTGGAATAAATCTATCATCCCTAAGGTGTAAATTTGTCAAGGTTGTCTTATAGAGTATTAGAATAAATCTATCACCCCTAAGGTTTAGATTTATCAAAGTTATTTATAGAGGTCATATTGATAGGTTTGATGCTTAGATATGTCATGAATTCCATCAATGCTTTATGTTTTATGTTCATGTTTAAGAACTCATGCAAGACTAAACATGGAAACAATCGAAACAATAAAATACTTGGATGAACTTGAAGCTTAAAGTTGTGCTAAAAGAACTATAGCATCATGTTAGTTCCTTCACACCCCAACACCAAAGGATTTAACCTCCCTTTATCATTAGAAATAACAAAAAGTAAGATTTCATCCTAAAGGCTGAGAGCATGAAATTTAACAACTCTACCTAAGAGGAAGCTTGCTGGAATTTAGAAAAGAAAACTAAACTTTAATTAAACAAAGATTGATTACAAAAGGGAATTAGTGTCTAAGCACAACTTTGAAACCAAACTAAACTACTAAACTACTAATAAAAATTAAACTACCACAAACTTGATGTTCTAATCTAAGAATGATGTCCTACTCTAGAATTTGTGTATATTGTAAATGAGATAATCCTATTTTTTATAGGTAAAAATGATGGCTGAAATTACATAATTAACCTAATTAATGACACATGTGAAAAGCTAACATCCAAAATAATTCAATGCTTGCATGCTCGGGGAGTCAATTGTGAATTATTTACTTTGATTTTTTCTTAAGATTTTTCTTGAGGTTTTTTATCTTCATCAATTGGTTTTTAACCCTTGATAGGTTTGTAGATGTCCTTTAACTATAATTGATGATTTATTGACTGTGCATTTTGTCAAAAGTTGTTGCAAATTGGTGAAAGTTGATGGTGATATACATGCCTCTTAACTTTTGTATTTGAAAATTCATCCACTTTGAATGTATTTTTGACCATCTAGATGTCCTAAAATTTCATCTTACTTTAAACTATAAAGTTGTAGATCTTTGAATTATCTTTAAAAACACATTTTGAATTACCTCAATCCGATATCTGGAGAGAAAGTTATGGTCAAAATACTAAGGTTACGCAAATCTAAAAACTGCAGTAATTTTAATGACGGGATTTCTTTTTCATATTTGGTCAAGTTGATATTTTTGCATCTAAAAATAACACAAAATCAATAAAAATTACAAGTACATGTATTTATATTAATTTATCAATTATAACACAAAATAATACTCAAATGAGTCTACAAATACCCCGAATAATTACAATATATGAGCGTAATCACCCAACACTATCTTATAGCAATGGTCTCATGGTCAACGTATTCTTGCACGTACACATTCTTTACCAAATCCTCCACCTGCTCCTATAAATCTCTGCACTTATTGATTCCATAACCCCTGATGTTATGATGAGGGTAGTAAGCCTTTTTGTCGCTACGATTAACTGCAAACTACCTCGGGTTAGGCTCAGTCAAAAGCCTCTTATCCTGGATCTCCTGAAAAATCTAAGACAACGGTCGGTTGAGGGTTGTGTAAACTGCTCCCCCCGATACTTGGAAGACTCAGGTCGGGGGTTTGTACTCTTGTACTGGTTTCTTAGAGTGATGGAACTAAATTCTTGCCTTGGCCTTTGTTCTCTCTAACCATTTCCAATCCGTCTATCATTTTTCCTTACATATTTTCTTTCGTAACCATCCTTTCTCCGAGCCATTCTCTCATCCTCCTCAGCTAAAACAAACTGCCTTGCCTACTCCAAGGTAGTTGCATAGTCAGGTATATCATAATGCCTAAGTGTTGGGAAATAATGAGTGATGCGCAGTAGAAGCATTGAAAATAAATTTTAATATCGCTCTTTCGAATTCCCAATACCCATAGGATCATCACATAAGTATGGTTATATGAAACATAAAGATTAGATAAAATTAAATAAATGTAAATTGCACAAACAATTAAAATAAAAGGTAAGGGAACATAGTTATACCTCTTTGTCTTCACCACCAATCACTAACATGGAGGTTAGTGATTCGCCTTAACCACTATGTAAATAACTAGAAAATCTCTAAAGAGATGATCTCTAATGATATCCATACAAGTAGAGGTCTACTTGTGTAAATACTTTGTTCTTGATAGGTACTAGTCCAAAGAACAAAGTAGTGAGGGATGTAAGTTCTTGGATAAAGTAACACTCACACAAGAGAAGTACTTTGAACTCTAGTGTTTATGTTTGAAAACATATAAGTGCTCAACCTAATACACTTAACCAAAGAGATAAAGGAGATCAAGAATGAGGATTTCCGTAGCTCTTCCAAAGGTGCATAAAAGCACCAAGTAAATGTTGTTTATATGGAGTTAGGGTTAGCCAAAACCCTAACTAATCCTTCCTTATATAATGGGGTACATATTAGGTAGCCTAATATCAACTTTCTAATCTTAAAAGATTGATTCCATGCAATTAAAATACTTGCAAACAAAGTTGATATTATTCCTTAATATTTAAGTCGTTCTAGTGATAAAAAAGCTTGTCGTTTTGACAAACCGACTTACCATTTTTTATAGTACGTTTTAGCTAAACAATTTATTAAAACTGGTCAGCCATTTTAGATAAAATGGTAAGCCATTTTACAGACCAATTTACCAGTACCCCGCGAACTGACTTATCCTATTTGGCTGAACCGATTTGGAAAATTGGCTAGTCTTTTTATCCAAATGCTGAGTCATTTTGTCCAAACCTAGTTAGCCAGTTCTAGGAATTAATTTCAACCCTGTAACACTCTATTTCTCATGCCAATAAATCCCAAAATTATTCCCAAACATGTAAACATATTTACATAATTTCCTTTACACAATGCAATCGTGGACTCACATACTTCTAATGTGTGACCCATTAGATTCGTTCCCAAGTCAGACATGGAATTAGCCATGATAGATTAAATTCACATAATCTATCCTCCAATGAACACCATCATGTGCTTGCTATAATTCAATGATCATGAGTGACACGTAACAGTATGTCATAACCCCTGAATAAGAAAGAATAGAACCTTTCCATAAACGATTTTCTTATGTATGATCCTTTACCCAATCCAGTATTCCACTAATGACATAGAGCATGGAATGTGTCTACTCCGTTAGTCAAAGGATCAACATTGATCATAATCTCGATGATATGCAACATGATAATTTCTCTATTCGGAATTCTCACACCATGTCCATGGATTTACATCATCACATGTGTCAACTGAGCAATAGAATACTAAACTCACTAAACATGTATTTATCTTAAGTTTGGAGATCCTCTATTATGTCCTTCACAATCTTCATGTACTCATCATGTAACCCAATCACTCCCTATTAGTAATTTTTAAAGGACGACTCAGGTTACATAACTCCCACATAAGACTAATGAAGACCTCAAGTCATAGGATTAGTTCATACATTGTTACTAGGAATCTTCTATAGACACATGGGATAAATCATCTCCATATGAAAATTCATCAAGGTCAGTTCGATGTACTTGTTAACTGCCGCAAGTACCCATGTGTTACATTAAACATCCAGAACATGCTAGTAGCCTATGAGATCAGCTACCCTCACAAGTGCGCGGTAATACATCATGCTAGTCTTATCCAGATTATCAATGTCCTTGTTATTGATAATCTCACGACTATGAACATTTAAGAGTAATAGAATCTCATATACTAAAACTCTGTTTAGTTCCTATGTAAATCACTCCAATGACTTTATTATACAAGTACTCGTATGTATATGTATATATATATATATATATATATATATATATATATATATATATATGTATATATACATATATATATGTATATATACATATATATATGTATATATACATATATATATATGTATATATATATACACACATACATATACATACGAGTACTTGTATAATAAAGTCATTAGAGTGATTTACATAGGAACTAAACAGAGTCTTTAGCGTACATTTTAAATTTCCTAGTGCCTCGGGAGATTCGAAAGCCCTGACCTCCAATATCAAGTTATGATACCAATCTATGAAGCTCTTCAAGGACTCATCTGCTGGAGTTGGTGCTCAAGCGCCAATCCATTTTGTATTTATAAAGTATTTTATGAATGTTCAATTATAATTTTGATTCACTGTTTTATATATATAGTTATATCAACTTATCATTTATTTATACTGAGAATTAATTGTTAAATTATACTTATGAATGATAAAGACCTTAGAATAGTTAAGTAGTGATATTGGTTACAATTGAAGTAATGCACATTGGAAATATCACTATGTATTCTATTCTTAAAGATGTTCTTAGTCGATGGTATATTTACATAGGTTGGTTTATAAACCCATGAGACTAGCACGTGTCATATATCGGGATTGGAGTCTCGATGATTTATTCCAATGAACTATAAACTTTGGAAGTTTTTATAGACACGTAGGTATCCATTTGGAATGGGATACTAAACGACTCAAAAGAAGACTCCTAATAGAAAATACACACCACCGTCAATGGGAGGTCTTCTCGAGTCGAGTAGCATATGTGGTCCTTGGACTGTTGGTAAACGGCCTAGAGTGCGCAGCGGGTGTTTTAAAATTTTTAGCCGCTTACCGTTATCCCAAGATCCATTTGTTTTGATTGTTCTACAGTCCTAAAACATGTTTCTAATCTATTCATGGCATAAAACTCAGAAACATGCTCAAATACATTTAACCAAACATGTTATTCTCATATGAACTCTAATTAAAGCAAGTATAAAATAACTTACGTGTTTCGACGACTCCACCAGTTCCACCCTCCAATCTACGAGCTTTTCACGTACTGGTTGAGGTCTGAAATATTATGAGAATAGCCACCCAAATGTTTGGCCTCCAAGGGTGCATACACCAAAGCCAAACGCCAATGACAAGGTCGATACCTTGAGTGCACTCGGTAGCTTGCCCTCGGTGCTAGCCAAGACAAGTACCTAAACTTTAACTAATGAAACCTCTTGTCTAAATGAACTTAAGGCTTCTAACTTTCGTGGCTTACACTAGGAATGAAGTTACAAACTTTCTAAGTTCAGAAAACTTGAACTCTTTGAACATTTTTCAAGGAAAACCAAAGGTCTCCTTTTATAGTGCAAGTAAACCATGTAACTTGATTAACTAACCATGGTAAGATTAATGGTTAATTAATCACCATTATTGGATGCCAACATGATGATATCACATAGATATTATATATTTAAAAGTCAAGGACAATATATTAGGAGTGGTTGAGAAATAATGGAAGTTGTTGAAAAACTTTAATAAAGTTTAATCATTTTTCAAAGCTTCCAAAACAAGTTTTAACTTATTAAACACAAATTTCGGATATGAAAGAGATCGATTTAGACTTTGAGCAAAACTAAAAAGTTGTGTATTATTGAGTTAGCTTTTCAACCATATTTAAATCATCTAATTTGGACATCAGAATCAAAAGTTATGGGTAAATTACCGAACAGTGTTCAGTAAATAAAACCGCAGTAAAACTTACGAATTTTCAATTTCCAAATTGTCCTTACCACATCCAATCATCCCTAAGCCACTTATTAACTTCATAAATGATCCATTCAATAATAAAACATATTGAAAAACATTTATATATAATTTTTCACAATAATCAAACATGTTGTTATTGTTACACTGTGCACCTTAACCATTGACTTTGTACTTTGTATTGTGTAAGACCGTTTGGGTTCCACTCAAGTTGGACATGAAATGAATCATGATGATTTAATCAGACATAAATCATTCTCCAATGATAACTATCATGTGGTCGTTCTATTTCAATGACCAAGGTTAACGTCTAGCAACATGCCAAGGCCCCCAAATGAGAAGGAAAGATAAGTACCCATTCCGTATTCGATTTCCATATGATACGGTCCCTCGCCTCGCTGTATCCCCACCGTTTGACCTAGAGCATGGAAAGTGTCTACCCGTTCATAGTCAAAGGTATAATATTGATAATAACTTGATTCGTGCTTACCAAGAATCTTACAAGATTCTTCTGCTGTGGCCACAGTCTCCAGCACTGATCAAACATATCAATTCGCGCAATGGGATACGACTCTCATAACTAAAGTTATCCGAGAGAGTGGCGATCCTTTGTTGTATCTTTATAACCTTCATGTATTTCAACACATGACCCAATCACACTCTGTTGCCGACTCTATGAATCGGGGAAGGAGAATGTCAAAGCCATATGATCCATACATAAGATTACAAAGACCTCAAGTCTGAGGACTATTCATACAATCGATACATGAGAGTTTTCACAGACACATGGGATAAACACTCCATGTGAAAACTCTCGGTGGTCAGTTCGATGGACATGAACCAATCATGCACCCATGTGATATACCAAGCGGTCGGAACTCCGCTAGTAGCCTATGAGATCAGCTACCCCACTTAAGGGCGGATCATATCAGCATGCTAGTCTATCCGCTTTGTGAACGCCCTGATTATTCAAAAAACTATGACTAGGAACATTTAGGAGTAAAGATTCTCATAAGGCGTGGAAGCCATCTGTTATTACTCCAAGGGTTTTATCATAAGTGTAAATCATCAAAACAGATTTATACAAGACACGAATGATAAAGAATGCCATTTTATTGATTAATAAAATATTACAGCCATATTTTTAATACAAATACATGTACATATAACCCATCTACATGTTGGGTATAGGGCACATTCCTAACAATCTCTCACTTGTACTATAGCCAACTGCTATGAAACTGGACACCATATTCTCGGTGTACCTATCATGCTTTTGTTGGGTTAGTGTTTTTGTTAAAGAATCTGCAAGATTATCTTCTGTGGGTATTTTCTCTATAATTATTTCTTTTCTCTCAACAATACCTTGATGAGATGAAATCGCTTATCAGTCTGAAAGCTCGTATCACAGTAACCAATGATTTTCTGAACAATCTCCATATGTCAAGAACACATCCTTAGTTCTTCTCAGATATTTAAGGATTGTTTTGACAGCTTTCCAGTTCTGATCACCTGGATTTGCCTGATACCTGCTCGTTATGCTGAGAGCATAAGAGACATCAGGCCTTGTACATAACATGGCGTACATGATTGATCCTATAGCTGAAGCATAGGGGATCTCACTCATACGCTCTCTATCTGAAGGAGTACGCGGACATTGCTCCTTAGATAATTTGATTCCATGACAAGTAGGGAGGTTTCCCCTCTTGGAATCTTCCATCTTGAATCTCTTCAAGACTTTGTCTATGTACGAAGATTGGGACAGTCCTAACAACCTTCTAGATCTATCACGATAGATCTTAATTCCGAGGATATAGGCTGCTTCTCCCAGATCTTTCATGGAGAAATTTTGAGATAACCATTGCTTGGTGGCTTGCATCTTGGGAATATCATTCCCAATTATTAGTATGTCATCGACATACAGTACTAAAAATACAACAGCACTCCCACTATTTTTTCTGTAAACACAAGGTTCATCTATATTTTTGATGAAGTCAAATTCCTTGATTATCTCATCAAATCGTAAGTTCCAACTTTTAGAGGCTTGCTTGAGTCCATAGATAGACCGTTTCAACTTGCATACTTTATTATGATCTTCCTTAGATGTAAAACCTTGAGGTTGAGTCATATAGACCTCCTCTGAAAGGTTCCCATTAAGGAAAGCAGTTTTGACATCCATTTGCCAAATCTCATAATCAAAGTGTGCTGCTAACGCCAGCAAAATTCGAATGGACTTCATCATTGTAACAGGCGAGAAGGTTTCTTCATAGTCAATTCCTTGGATTTGTCTATAACCTTTCGCCACCAACCTAGCCTTATAGGTTTGGATGTTGCCTTCGGCATCAGATTTTCGTTTGTAAATCCATTTGCAGCCTATGGGTTTTACCCCTTCAGGTGCATCCACCAAGTCCCAGACTTGATTCTGATACATCGAGTCCATTTCGGATTTCATGGCTTCAAGCCATTTGACTGAGTCAATGTCATGCATTGCTTCGTCAAAACTAGTGGGATTGTCATTTTCAATGATCTGATCATGTTCCTCATCAATATGGAAACCATATCTTTGAGGTTCACATCTTTCCCTATTAGATCTCCTGAGTTCGTGACCTTGTGGTTGTTCCGTTGCTGCCCTCTTAAGAGGCCTGGGTATTTGGTCTATGTCAGTTTGTTCTTATACCTCATTGAGGTCAAGTCTACTCCCACTGAATTTCTTGAGAAGAAATTCTCTCTTCAGAAATTTAGTGTTCCGTGAGACAAAAGTTCTTTGTTCACTTGGGACGTAGAACACATATACTTTTGAGTTCAAGGCATATCCAACAAACTTACATTTAACCGCCCTATCTTCCAATTTGCTAGTTGTTGTGAGCTTGACATATGCATCACAACCCCAAACTCTTAGATAACTAAGACTAAGACGTTTCCTAGACCATAGCTCATATGGTGTTTGACTAACAGACTTGGAGGGAACTTGATTTAGTAGTAGAGTTGCAGTTTCTAATGCAAGGCCCCAAAATGAAAAAGTTAGATCAGTGCCTGGCATTATAGATCGGACCATGTCTAGTAAAGTCCGATTTCTCCTTTCGGAAACACCGTTATGTTGCGGAGTTCCTGGAGGAGTCCATTGAGGTATAATGCCATTCTCTCTCAAGTAATCTTGAAACTCATCGCTTAAGTATTCACCACTTCGTCAGACCTTAGTGATTTAATACTTTTGCTTAGCTGTTTCTTTACTTCAGCTTTGAATTCTTTGAATTTCTCAAAGGCTTCTGATTTGTACCGTATAAGATACACATACCCATATCGTGAGTAATCATCGATAAAGGTGATGAAGTAGGAGAATCCACCTCTAGCGGTAACTGACATAGGTCCGCACACATCAGTGTGTATGAGTTCTAATGTCTCCGCTGCATGCTGTCCTTTACCCTTAAAGGGTAACTTAGTCATTTTACCAAGTAAACAAGATTCACATGTTCTATAAGGTTCATATGTGAAGTTTGAAATACCCATCCTTATATAACTTATTTAGCCTTGTTTCATTGATATGACCTAAGCGACTGTGCCAAAGAAGTGATTCATTAAGATTATTTGAGTTGATGTTGTATATGTTGGAAGTTGAACATTCACTATTAGTTTGCAGGATATAGATACCGTTATTTAAAATACCAACTCCATACTTTATTTCATTAAATGAAATCAAACATTCATTACAATTAATAAGGCATGAGAAGCCTTTTCTTGCATAAAGCAGAAATTGAAATGATGTTTTTAACAAGAGACGGTACATAAACACAATCTTCTAAATCCAAAACTAAACCATTCGGCATTGATATAGAATAAGTCCCTATGCACAATGCAGCAAGCTTTGCTCCATTTCCCATGCGTAAGTCAACTTCCCCATTACGGAGTCTTCTACTATTCCGCAGGTCCTGCACATTATTACATAAGTGAGTCCCGCAACCGGTGTCAAGCACCCAAGTAGAAGTTTCAGAATTATGCGAAAATAGTTCAATCATATACAACATATCTGAAGCTTGGGCATCCCTAGCTTCCTTAGCTTTTATAGATCTACAATCTTTCTTCTAATGGCCCTTCTTTCCACAGAAAAAACATTTCCCTTTCACCTTCTTCTTTTCCACCTTACCAGTGAGCCTTGGGTGGTCTGGAACCTTAGCCTTGCCCTTATTTTTCTTTGGGCCTCGTGGCTTTCGGTTCGTACCCGTTAGCATGACGGAGGTGTTAAGCTCCGATTTCAAATCATTCTCTGCTTGTTTCACCAGATTGTGTAATTCTGGTAAAGTCGCTTGTTTATCAGACAGATGAAACTGCATGATAAAGTTAGAGAAGCTTTTTGGTAAGGATTGGAGAATGAGATCTTGACCCAACTCGTGATCCATAACGAACCCGAGACTGGCTAATTTTTCAATGTAGCCAATCATTTTAAGCACGTGTTCGCTAACAGATCCGCCCTTATACCTAGTTTGGTGTAGGGCACATGATACTTGGAATCTCACAGTATTATTAGAGGTAGCGTATAGCTCCCTCAAATGAAAGATGATGCTTTGAGCATCTTTATCTTCGTGAGCTTTCTGAAGCTCGTCAGACATAGAGCCAAGCATTATGCAAACTGCTTATTCATCATCGTCGACATGCTTCCTCCAAGTATTATATGTTTCTTGGTCCTCATCCTTTTTAGGTTCAGGGGGAATTGCTCTTTCGAGGACATAGTAAATCTTTTCTTGTCGCAAGACAATCTTAAGATTTCTATACCAATCATTGAAATTGTCTCCTTTGAGCTTATGCTCATCAAGGATAGAACGAAGTGATATCTTGCTCGACATTTGAATGTTTGTGTAGTAGATTTTATCCCACCTATTATAGAGAAAATGTTATCGTTAGGAATTTATTTCTATTAATGTTTCATAATTTATGGTCTTTAAAATTATGAAATTGCTCCCACTCAATTGTTTAAAATTTTAAGCAAATCGCATTAACCTCAAGATAATGGATTTATCGTGGGCAAGGATCCCATTATCACTACTTCATAACTCCGACTAGGGCCGGTCGTTCTAAAATATGATAATCAGGTAGGTTCCCAACCAATTGTGAACTTATCACAATTCCTTGATCATTGGGCAGGGAAATCAGATATGCCATAGCTAATGCTAGTCCAACCGGACACCCAATCTTTGCCACTAAGTCATAAGACCACGCCTAGGGGTCGCTGCGCCTTATGACTCAGAAAAGTCAGACCATTGTCAATGTACGATTTTGGGACAAATTAGTATTGGTCAGTCTTGTTAGGGCGAGGTCCCGCCAATACTGTTTAAGCCCATTGGGTCTATACTTGACAATAGGAGGCAAAATATTTAAACTTAAATTATTATTGAGGATTTTAGTAAGTTTAAACAAATGACTATTAAATGGATTGTCCTTTGATAATTCCCCAGAGGGAGGGTGGAGCGTACTCTCTTAAATACCCAAACCTCTTAGGCTCTTATCGCCTTGGTGATAGGAATAATTAATGACTATTTCCATATTAGTCAAGCTTTTGGATAAGCTCGGAGTAAGTGATTATCTAGATATCTTCACAGCTTTTCCTTTCGGCTATAGAAAGGTAGTGAGTGAAGGAAGATATCAAATCACTATCTAACTCCTTATCCATAGTTAATTAACTTTAGTTTAGAAAGTATTATTAACCCTTGTTCCCACCCCACTTGTGTCTATTATAATTTATTTTAATTATAAAACAAGTGGTTTAGATTTATTTACACTAATAGGTAATAAATCTCTAGTTCATCACGAAATAGTAACTTAACTAAAGGATAAGCAATACACTTTCTATTTCCTAGAAAGTCTCTAGATGCTTATTTCCTAAAGTTAACATGCTTTGAAATATCTTCTAATCAAACATAGAATTTCAAGCAAAACATACTTTGAAATATCTTCTAATCAAACATAGAATTTCAAGTATACAAATTCTAATCAAACATAGAATTTTCATGAATGTATGAGTTTTTCAAAATTCATATAAAATATGAATTTAATTGTTGGAATAAATTTTAGGCATCTAATAACTCTGATTAATATTTAAATTTGATAATGCATTTTTATTTAATCAAGACTTTCTCTTGATTTCTAAATTTTTGAAAAAATTACACCATTCACATTTTTCAAAAAACAGTTTAGAAACATGAACTTCAAATGCAATTTCAGAATTCAAATCTTAACCAAATCATGCGAAATATGTGCCTAAACAGAAATTCAGGATGTTAGCTTTCCAACTAGCTATTACACATCCAAAACTGAGTTCAAATGAGTTAGAACGAACCCAAAACAAAATTGGCGCGCTGATACCACTGTTGGTAAACGGCCTAGAGTGCGCAGCGGGTGTTTTAAAATTTTAGCCGCTTACCATTATCCCAAGATCCATTTGTTTTGATTGTTCTACAGGCCTAAACATGTTTCTAATGTATTCATGGTATAAAACTCAGAAACATGCTCAAATACATTTAACTAAATATGTTATTCTCATATGAACTCTAATTAAAGCAAGTATAAGATAACTTACGTGTTTCGATGACTCCACCAGTCCACCCTCCAATCTACAAGCTTTTCACGTACTGGTTGACGTCTGAAATATTCTGAGAATAGCCACCCAAATGTTTGGCCTCCAAGGGTACATACACCAAAGCCAAACGTCAATGACAAGGTCGATACCTTGAGTGCACTCGGTAGCTTGCCCCTCGGTGCTAGCTAAGACAAGTACCTAAACTTTAACTAATGAAACCTCTTGTTTAAATGAACTTAAGGCTTCTAACTTTCGTGGCTTACACCTAGGAATGAAGATACAAACTTGCAAAGTTCATAAAACTTGAACTCTTTGAACATTTTGCAAGGAAAACCAAAGGTCTCCTTTTTAGTGCAAGTAAACCATGTAACTTGATTAACTAACCATGGTAAGATTAATGGTTAATTAATCACCATTATTGGATGCCAACATGATGATATCATATAGATATTATATGTTTAAAAGTCAAGGACAATATATTAGGAGTGGTTGAAAAATAATGGAAGTTGTTGAAAAACTTTAATAAAGTTTAATCATTTTTCAAAGCTTCCAATACAAGTTTTAACTTATTGAACACAAAGTTTCGGATATGAAAGAGATCGATTTAGACTTTGAGCAAAACTACAAAGTTGTGTATTATTGAGTTAGCTTTCCAACCATATTTAAATCATTTAATTTGGATATCAGAATCAAAAGTTATGGGTAAATTACCGAATAGTATTCAGTAAATAAAACTGCAGTAAAAACTTACGAATTTTCAATTTCCAAATTGTCCTTACCACATCCAATCATCCCTAAGCCACTTATTAACTTCATAAATGATCCATTCAATAATCAAACATATTGAAAAACATTTATATATAATTTTTCACAATAATCAAACATGTTGTTATTGTTACACTGTGCACCTTAAACCATTGACTTTGTACTTTGTATTGTGTAAGACCGTTTGGGTTCCACTCAAGTTGGACATGAAATGAATCATGATGATTTAATCAGACATAAATCATTCTCCAATGATAACTATCATGTGGTTGTTCTATTTCAATGACCAAGGTTAACGTCTAGCAACATGCCAAGGCCCCCAAATGAGAAGGAAAGATAAGTACCCATTCCGTATTCGATTTCCATATGATACGGTCCCTCGCCTCGCTGTATCCCCACCGTTTGACCTAGGACATGGAAAGTGTCTACCCGTTCATGGTCAAAGATATAATATTGATAATAACTTGATTCGTGCTTACCAAGAATCTTACAAGATTCTTCTGCTGTGGCCACAGTCTCAAGCACTAATCAAACATATCAATTCACGCAATGGGATACGACTCTCATAACTAAAGTTATCCGAGAGAGTGGCGATCCTTTGTTGTATTTTTATAACCTTCATGTATTTCAACACATGACCCAATCACCACCCTGTTGCCGACTCTATGAATCGGGGAAGGAGAATGTCAAAGCCATAAGATCCATACATAAGATTACAAAGACCTCAAGTCTGAGGACTATTCATACAATCGATACATGAGAGTTTTCACAGACACATGGGATAAACACTCCATGTGAAAACTCTCGGTGGTCAGTTCGATGGACATGAAACCAATCATGCACCCCATGTGATATACCAAGCGGTCGGAACTCCGCTAGTAGCCTATGAGATCAGCTACCCCCACTTAAGGGCGAATCATATCAACATGCTAGTCTATCCGCTTTGTGAACGCCCTGATTATTCACAAAACTATGACTAGGAACATTTAGGAGTAAAGATTCTCATAAGGCGTGGAAGCCATCTGTTATTACTCCAAGGGCTTTTATCATAAGTGTAAATCATCAAAACAGATTTATACAAGACACGAATGATAAAGAATGCCATTTTATTGATTAATAAAATATTACAGCCATATTTTTAATACAAATACATGTACATATAACCCATTTACATGTTGGGTATAGGGCACATTCCTAACAGTTATTCTTGATCCATGTCCAGTTCAGTGAACCAAAATATTTCAGTAAGTTCACCATTTTCTGTCATTGAGTTCGGTTCACTGAACTTTATGTTCGGTAAACCAAACTCCACAGCCCAAGTGATGTAATTTTTTTGAAATTTATTCCGTCTTCTACTGCGCTACACGAGCTTCTCAGGACCTCCCACCCAATAATAGTTTTGTCAATGATTAGAGGAAGGTTACTGTAGTTCTTTTATCACTATTATAGGCTATTAAGGATAGATCAAGGTTGAAAAGTGATTAAGAGAGGAAAAAGAGAGAACCAGCTAAGAGTTTAGAGAAGAAAAAAAGAGAGGTTAAAATTGAGTGTGAAAAAAAGATTGCTAAAGTAGAGGCCGTGAGTGATATGGTAAGTAATGAGGTAGTTTATGTTGATGAGAGTAAAACTATGAGTGAGGTCGTCAGCACTATTTTGGGTTGTGATGTGGTGATTGTGAGAGGGACTTGCATGTGAGGGCGAAATCATTGAGGGACGAAATTGAAGGTGTGGCCAAGTATCTGTATGAGAACATTGAGAGTGTTGTTGAGGTTTTGGCGAGTGAAGTTGAAGAGATGCGTGAGGGTGAAGAAAATATGTTTAAAGCTAATTTGGGTATAAGTAACATTTCTTTACATTTCTTCTTTACAAGAGTTTTATGGTGTGATTCTAAAGTGAGGTTCTTGTATTTTTTTCACCATTTAGAGGAATTGTATATCATGATGAATTCGTTCTCGACATTTTCATACCAATGCGACCAGTTCGGATTCGAAGACGAATCCTTTCGAGGAAAGGGGGAATGATACAATCCAAGATGACCAAGTTGGGTTTCTTTCAAATGCCAAACTTATGCCTTTCACAAGAGCAAATAGAACCAGTCCTTCATGTACTTAATTGAGGTTATAGAAGATGGGTCTAGTCTAATGAAGATATATTTCTGATTTGACAAATGCAGTGTTATGAATCTGCACAGTCATCATATTTTGGGCGTAACTTTCTCATCCGATATTCGATTTGAGGTGATTCAAGTTGTCTTAGAAAGAAAATTCGAAGATCTACAACTTGCAGTTCAAGTTGAAGACATATTATGTCTCATTCAAACCCCAAAATTCAATTGCAATATTATTCTTATGTTTTATGTTTTATATTTTAAGTTTATGTTATGTTTAGTGTGATTGAACTTTAATTCAATTATAATGCACATGTACAAAAATTTCAATAATTATTTTATTATTTGGACTTAGTTTTATTAAGGTTTCTTCTTATATTGGATAGATTAGGGTTATCCACCTATTTAAAAGGGCATCTATCTTATTATTAGGGGAGACAATATTTTGAGATTAATACAAAAACTTAGAGATGTTTCTCTACATGTTCTTGAAGTTTTTTTTTTATGAACGAGACTTATCAAAGGACTTACGATCCTTTGTGGCGTCTTACTATCGCAAACTTTTCAAGGCCTTGCAAAACTTGTGGCGTCATTCTTTGCAAATGTGGGTTCTTGGAATTTAATTTTCTAAAGGTTTTGATTCAAGATCTGATTTGCTTTCCTTGGGCATGATTTCATTTTATTCGTGGGTTTTTTCCGAGCATTTTTTCAGTTGGGTTCACATCAAATATGGGAATTGTAGAAGTATATCAACATCTATCAATGGCGATCAATGTGACAAGAGGATCAAATGTTATTACAATTTCCACTGTTTGGTCAATTTTGTTATTTCTTTCCTATGACAGAATTGAAAACAAAGGCTGTGGATGGTCATTGATTAGAAAATTGATGCTGGTAGCTTCTAAGAGAGGCTAAGAGAATTTCAATCAAGTGGGAAGTGTTGATATGGCTCCATATTCGTTGTATGACGAAGTCCGAAGCCATGATGCCAACTTTGATGTGCAAATGGCTCTCAAGCGACTTAGATATTGTGAAATTCTAGAGGGTAACTTGACACAGATGATAACTTTGATGTGCAAATAGCTCTCAAGCGACTTAGATGTTGTGAAATTCAAGAGGGTAACTTGATACAGATGATAATTCTCTAAGGTATGTAATTGCTTTCTTTCAAGAGATGTAGGAAATCTTTTATTTGTCCAGTAAAGATCGCAATGGAATATGTAGGAAGAACTCTCTGAAGATATAATAGGACGTTATTGGATATGAATTGAAAATGGTTCAATCCAACCAAAGAACACTCTCTCTTAATTCTAATGATGCTAAGAAAAAAACGACAAGAAGAATAATCATAATTGTCTTTCAACAAACAGAACATGGGTACATTAGAATATGGGGGATTGCTATTGAGGCGGTACGATTACGTTAATGGTTGTGACTTTAGAATTGATCACACCACTTCATAGGTACCCTTCCATATTTTTATTTTGAATTTTAATTAAATTCAAATGAATTAACATATTTTTTAATTAAAAAATATCACAGAAGGAGATATTCTTCCGTTTGAAAGAATTTATTTCCCACAAAAAGACACCCATTTGAAGTAAATTCAAATTTTAGGTCGTTAGATTTCGATCCACCAAAATTTAAATTTAATTCACTAAATTTCAGTGCTTAAAATATATACACATTAGACCAAAAAAATAAAAAGTCTATCAATCCTTGGTTGCGGTTAACCGAACACACTTCCTGATCTTGACGAAGTGTTGAAAGCAGTTGAAAGAAGTCAACAAATACTGCATGCAACTTGCATGCAGTATTTGTTTGAAGATTATGGCAGGCTGCTTTGCAGCCTTTGACAGCTGCAAAGCAGCTTGCATTCACACCTTGGAGAGCCCTATAAATAAGCCATTTGTTTTTGTTAATAAAGCATCCCAAAACATAGATAATTAGAGTGATAATTTGTAGAGAGAGCATTTGTAAGAATTTATTTTTCTTCTGAATAAACATTGTCTTTTCTCTCATTTTATACTCTTGGTGATCAATTGTATCACAACACGTGGTATCAAAAGCTAAGGTGAAGTTTTGTGATCAAAATCGGCAAAACCGGAACCGGACCGACGATTTTGCGAGCTTTCATAAAAGAGCTCAAAATCAGAAATTGAGGACACCAGCAAACTCCTCACGGCGAGCTGATCACGGTGAAATTTTCCGGCGAGAAAACGGCCACCGGAGGAAGCCCCACGCGCCGCAACGCGCCGTCCAGAGAGCTGAGAGCGGGCTTTCACGCGCGACACGCCGCCCGCACGCGCGTCCAGAGGTTGAAGACGCGTGGTTTCACTCGCAGACACCGCGCCCACGCGCCCACGTCAGCCAGTCAACGGTCCAGTCAGCCGGTCAACGCCCAGTCAGCAGACACGTGTATGCCACGTGTCCTGCCACGTCAGCCACAGTGCCACGTCAGCAAATTTTTGGAAAATATCATAAAGGTCCCTAAACGTTCTGGTATTTGCACTGTGACCCCCGTAACTTTCTAGAATTTACAATTTGGCCCCAGAAGTTTCGGATTTTTGCAGATTGGCCCTTGAACTTTAAGTTTGCCTTTAGAAGCATCCAGGAGTCGGATTTGGACCCGGAAAGAGTCAAATCCACCCATTTTCGACCGTTCCGGACGTAACGGTGACATCGGTTTTGCTTAAAAAGGTACAAAATTTCTTGGTTTGACAATTCTATGTTCTGACTAGGGAAATGTCAATGGGGAGAATTGTATTCAGGAGCTGTGATTATGCTCACTAAACGCCAGGGTCTCGGAGATTGATCTCCATGGGTTTTTTCCAAGAAATTGTTCAGGACAGGGCTTCGGAGTTTGACAACTCTAGGTCTCCCCAGAAGCTGTTTCGACCAGGATCTCGGAGTTTGACCATCCTTGGTTGTTTGAAGAGGTGAGAAGATAAGGCATCGGAGTTAGACCACCTTGAGTCACCTAAGGTTGCTATGGGAGAGGCAGAAGCAAGACGGGCAGATATGCTGATGTAAAGAAGCACAGAGAGGTGCTTGGAGAAGAACTGCAGAAAACAGCCATGACAGCAGGCTAAAGCAGTTCACAGTCGAAGATGAAGTGACATGCCTTCACGTCTCATGATAAGATGCTGAGTGTGTGGGGTATCATACTGCAGTAATGTACCACGTCACTACCCCGCATAGAATCATTCACCTTGGTTCAGTGAGGATGGGAGACATAAGGGGTTTACAGTAACCTTGAAGGATGTCTGTTGTGTGCTAGACCTTCGGCTGAGATTCTCGGAGATAGTCCTTGGGAAGAAAGGCTATGATGGCACAACAAAATGTTAAAGAGGCGCTACGATTGTTGCCTAAGGACATTTTTTACGGTAATACTCATGTGAAGAACTTGTTCTCCTTATGCTAAAAGGAGGGGCCTCATTAAAGTTCTGTGGCACCAGAGACTCGCCACATGGGTAATAAGGGAAAGACGCTGGAATAGCTGAAGATGTAGCTGAGGATGCAGCGGTAATTCCTTGAGAAGACTGCTTCAACAGAAAGTGACCCCGGCCCCCAACCGGAGTGCTGGCGGGAGGCCTGTTTAAAGTCCCAAGTGCAAGACTGTAAATGTCAATTATAATACATGGACTCGAGAGTCCAAGGTCATTCTTCCCAAGGGAACTAGTTTGTCAAAGTGTTTGTGCCAAATTTCTTTTTAACTTAATTTATTTACAAGCGAACGGAAATATAATTCATGAATTTGTTGATTTAGAATTTAACTGCAGAAAAGTAAATTGCAGAAAGTAAATTGCGGAAAAGTAAATTACAAGAAAAGTAAACAAGTATTGAGAAGCAGGAGTGGGGGATATAATACACCAACAACCTTCTCTAAATTGCAAGAAAATTAAATTGCAGAAAAATAAAATTGCAGAAAATAAATTGTAGGAAAATAAATTACAGGAAAGTAAATTGCAGAAAGTAAATTGCAAAGAAAGTAAATTGCGAGAAAAGTAAACAAGTATTGAGAAGCTGGAGTGGGGATGTAATCCACCAACAACCTTCTCTAAATTACAAGAAAATAAATTACAGAAAAAAAATAAATTGCGAGAAAGTAAATTGCGAGAAAAGTAAACAAGTATCGAGAAGCTGGAGTGGGGATGTAATCCACCAACAACCTTCTCTAAATTACAGAAAATTAAATTGCAAGAAAAGTAAATTGCTGAAAAGTAAATTGCAGAAAAATTAAAGTGCTAAAATTAAAATTGCTTGAATTAAAATAAATAAAAGAAGGGAGGTGTGGGGTGATGAATTTATCATCAATTACTATAAGGGTCTCTATGTCACATGCACAACTTTTTACTCTTGTTTAAACCATGCACAACATACACATCATGTTTGATGAATCATGCACAAGCAAGCTTTGAAATAGATCTTAAATACTCAAAGGTATAGATCTATCATGAGGCTTTGATTGTGGACATGTTCATAGGTTTGATGTTTAGATGTGACGTAGGTTTCAATTAATGTTTTATCTTTCATGTTCATGCTTATAATCAGAATACAAGATTTAAGTATAAGATATAAACATGGAAACATTACAAATAATAAAACAATCGATTTACCTTGAAGCTCAAAAGTTGCGCTAGATTTCCTTATAATATCATGTTGGTTCCTTCACACCCCAACACCAAAGGATTTAGCCTCCCTTTGTCATATTGAACAACAAAGAGTAGGATTTCATCCTAAGGGTTTGGAGCATGAATTTACAACACTAAAACTAAAATAAACTAGAAAGGAATTAGAGAAAAAGAAAAGAAAAAGAAAAGAAAAGAACTAAAACTTTAATTAAAAACTTACTTGATTACAAAAGGGAATAGAACACTTCTTGAAACTTGAGCTATTAAACTAAACAAACTTTGAACTACAAGAAAAGAGAGAGAGAGATTCTCTAAGCTATAGAATGGTGTAGAGAATGGTTTTGAGAGTGGTGTGTAAAATGGTGTAGAGAATGGTCTAATTTATAGGCAAAAGTGTGACAATTTTCTCCCTACACCATTACATTTGATTGGCTAAGCTCAAGGGTACCAAGGTAAATCCCCAAGATGGCATGATACATGTGAAATAAGTTGCTTTCCATGCAATAATACTGATTCCCTTCTAGAAAAATTCGTGCATCACATGCTTGCATAGTATTCCTTTTGTTGTTTTGTGATGAAATTCGCATTCTGCACACATCAGTTCACTTTGGGAGCATTTTTGACCATTCAGATGACATTTTCTGATCTTTTTTCAAAACTACAAAGTTGTGCATCTATGTGTCCTTTACAACTTTGATTTTTGAATCATCTCAATCCGACATCTGTAGAAAAAGTTATGGCCAACACACGAACAGTATGTAAATCTGGAACTGCATAAATTCAATTCGGCCAAATGTCTATTTTTACACCTAAAAATAACATAAACATAATTAGTTAAAAATAAATGCACAAGTTTATGTTTTAACCTTTAAACACTAATTATAGACATAATTCGATGCTAAATATGGTCTATAATTACCCGAATAATTACAATATATGAGCATTATCAGAAAGCAGCAGAGAGTCTCGAAAATCAGAGTTGCTCAGTCTGGTGCACTCTGAGGTTTGTGGTCCTTAGAGCTTGAATCAAAAGCAAATGTATCCAAGGAACTTGGACAGAAGCTCGATGCCAGCGCCAGGAAGCTGATGAAGTTGGATACAGGCTATGGGACCCGGTGACGGAGAAGGTCGTCAAGAGCATGGATATGGTGTTCCATGATAAAGCCAGACATTTAATCTTAGTGCCCAGGTATTGTTTCAAACTCTGCACTAGTTCGGTTTGCCACAGATAATGACTAGGTGCATGAGGAATTCCAGTAGCAGAACAAGAGGAGGATGAAGAGGATGTTGAGCAGGGGGAGCCGTAACCCTCTCCATCAGAAGTTACAGAATCATCACAGGAGCCAAATGATGATACCTCCTTAAGTCAGTGCCTCGAGACAAGATTCCGTTGATCAGATATCCGGAGTCTAAATATTTTTCTGCTTACTGAAGGAAAGTCAGGGAGAACTTTCAGAAGGAAAGCCACAGAGAGCTTTCAGGAGAAGCTGTGAGAGCTTCTACAGAAGAACCAGGGAAAGCTTCCAGGGAAAGCTGCACAGAGTTTTTCAGGGAAAGGTGAGTACTAAAGAAGTGAAGCCACAGAGAGCTTCCGGGCACTAATGATTGGGTTCCAAAGGGAACAATGGTTTGATGTCTTCCTTCATTCACTACCTTTCTATACGGAAAAGCTGTGAAGACATATATAAAGCCTGTTTAAACGTTTGACTAATTTGGAGAAGTACCTTTGATCATTCCTGTCACCAAGGCGATAAGAGCCTAAGAGGTTTGGGTATTCTAAGAGAGTTCGCTCCACCCTCCCTCTGGGGAATTATCAAAGGTGAATCCATTTGACAGTCATCCATTTAATTTGCTAGAACCAGAGGGTTTTAGGTAGTTCCAGAGGGAACTAGTTGGTTCCAGTAGAAGCCAGAAGAAACCAGAAGATTTCAGGAAGAGTTGGAGTATTCCAGGAGGAATCAGAGGGTTCGTGAGCTTCAAGAGAAGTCAATGGGAACCAGAGAATTCCAGGAAGAGCTGGAATATTTCAGGAGGAATCAGAGGGTTCAGAGGAAACAAAGGGCTTCAGGAGAAGCCAATGGGAACCAGAGAATTCCAGGAAGAGCTGAAGTGTTTCAGGTGAAATCAGAGGGTTCAGAGGTTTCAGTGGGAACCAGTGGGCTTCAGGAGGAGCCTGAGGGAACTGGAAAGTTCCAGGAGGAACCAGAGAGTTCCAGGGGGAGCTAGAGTGCTTCCATTTCAGAAGGAGCCAGAGAGTTCCAGGGGAGCTAGAGTGCTTCCATTTCAGAAGGAGCCAGAGAGTTCCAGGGGGAGCTAGAGTGCTTCCATTTCAGAAGGAGCCAGAGAGTTCCAGGGAGGAGTTAGAGAGCTTCCATTTCAAGAGAAGCTAGAGAACTTCCATTTTGGGGGAGCTGGAGAGCTTCCATCAAAGGGACTTAGAGTGCTTCCATTCAGGTGAAGCCAGAGAATTCCATTTCAGGGGGAGCTAGAGAGCTTCCAAGATAGCAAGTACCAGATGACCTTGTGGTTTCAGGAGAAAACCATGTGGTTCCAAGGAGAGAACCAGGACGAGCTAGCACCAGAAGACCTTGTGGTTTCAGGAGAGAACCAGGTGGTTCCAAGGAGAGAACCAGGTGGTTTCAGGAGAGAACTAGGTGGTTTCAGGAGAAAACCAGATGGTTCCAAGGAGAGAGCCAGGTGGTTCCAGAGAGAGAACCAGGTGGTTCCAAGGAGAGAGCCAGGTGGTTCCAGAGAGAGAACTAGGTGGTTCCAAGAAGAGAGCCAGGTGGTTCCAGAGAGAGAACCAGATGGTTCTAAGGAGAAAACGAGTATGAGCTAGCACTAGAAGGTTAAGGTTTCACGGAGAGAACCTTGTTTACTTGCTGATCACTGTTTTTGAGGTTTCAGTCTAAAAATCTCAGGTTCAAACTGCAGAAATTTTTTGGGTTCCACAGAGAGAATCCCGTTTGGAGTGCAGTTGTATACGGTTTTGATGATTCCAGATAAAATCTCAGTTGTAGTAGTACACAGTCTTTGAGGTTCCACGGAGAGAATCTTGGTTGCAATCGCCATGAAGTTTGAGGTTTCAGGAAAAGAGAACCTTGTTTACAAGCTGAAGAAGGAGCTTCCACGAGAGAAGCTGGAGCTTGTGTGTGTTTCCAAGAAAAGCACCAGTGCACTGGAAGAAGATCATGTGGTATCTTCAAATCGCTTTCAGGGGGAGCCGGATCATGGCAGACAAGATTGTAAGGATGTGTTACATTCTCTACTACAGAAGCTGAAAAGGGTTTAAGGGCTCATTGCGGCAAATGATCCATGTCTATAGAGGCTAAGTGATTCACGACGTATTGAGAATAGTGCCCTATTCTTCAGCAGTTAGACGTCATGGGTACGTCGCATCAGATAGCATCCTCGAGAGAAGATAGAGCTATGTGTGTGAGACATAGCTGAGATGGACATCAGATTTTGTCAAAAGTTTCTTTGAAAGGAACTGCAGTTATGTGTGAGAGACAACACTGTCTGAACGTTAGAAGTATGTCATAACAAAAAACTTATTCGAGTGATGCTAGAGCTATAAGACATAGCTAAAAGGGACGTCAGGAGTACATCACAGAAATAGCTTCTACAGAAGGAGCTGGAGTTGTGTGAGAGACACATCTGAGTTGGACGTCAGGAGTACGTCGTAGAGGTAGCTTCTACAGAAGAAGCTGGAGCTGTGTGAGAGACACAACTAAGTTGGACGTCAGGAGTACGTCGCAGAGGTAGCTTCTACAGAAGAAGCTGGAGTTGTGTGAGAGACACATCTGAGTTGGACGTCAGGATTACGTCGCAGAGGTAGCTTCTACAGAAGAAGCTGGAGCTGTGTGAGAAACACAACTGAGTGGGATGTCAGGAGTACATCACAATAAGTAGCTTCTACAGAAGAAGCTGGAGCTATGTGTGAGACATAGCAATATGAGATAAGAGAACTACGATTGGCTTGATCCCTACTCGGGGTATGTAGGCAGTCATACCGATGCAGCCAGGGTTGGATCCTTTGAGGATCCTGTTTAGTTAACAAATGGTCGGCTCAGATTTTATGAACAAATTTTCGCCGAGGGGGAGATTTGTTGAAAGCAGTTAAAAGAAGTCAACAAATACTGCATGCAACTTGATGAAAACTAAAAAGTGTACATTTAATAAAAGAAAAATTCATCATTTTTACACTTATAGTTTCATTAACCATTTTTATTAGCGTATTTGTAAATTAATAATTTAATTATTGTGTTATCTATTTTTTTATTGTGATTTTGACTTCTTGTGTAGGTAAAATAATGTTTTGGGTGCATAACTGGAAAAATGGACGTGGTATCTGGAATTTGGAAACCGGAAACTTAAAAGAGCATTTTGATAAATACAATTCCAGAATTTTTCAGCTTTGTACTGTCTGCGGTAATTTGGCCATAACTTTTTACTCCGATATCGGATTGAGGTGATTCAAGTTAGAGAGTAAAAAAGATTCAATTATTTACAACACTGCAGAGCAAGAACCAGTTTGGCCATCTAGAAGCACGAAATCATGGTGGAAAGTCATGAAATAGTGTTTGAAAATGACTATTGGTGAATTTTCTTAAATAATTAATTATCTAGACAAAGAAACATGATTAGGTGACTAATTTGGATTTGTCTACACAAGATTATATGTATTAGGTGCAATTATTAAAGAAAAATTCGTTGGTTTGTATTTATAATTAATGGGGTGGTTAGGATAAATTATGTGAATTTGAATTTGAATTTCATTTCACAATACCAAATGTACCCCTCTAGTCTCCTATAAATTGAGGTGATTAGCACTTCATTTGATACATAATTCTCTTAATAAAATTCTCTTCTTCTTCATCTATTCTCTCTATAAAAAAAAATCATGTGTTTGCCTATTCAAAATATGAGTGGCTAATAACTTTCTGTCGGGGTGAAGGGTGAAGTTCAAGGTATGAAAATATAGATGGAAGCTACAAGTATGCTCTACACTTGCCTCTTTCGAGGATCTTGTGTATCAGAAAGTAGTGGATATCTAATATAGGTAATTTTTACTTACTTTATTTATATGAATTATGATTATTTCCCAAATATAAATAATAATCTTTCCAGTTTATTCAGGACCCTTGACTAGCTGTTGACAGTTTTGGCGAATTGGCACAGTTAATACTTGAATCCATGAACTTGAGAGAATGTATGGACTTATTATTGACAACCTATTCACCGCCTACATGGACGGTTTTAAATGATTTGGCATAATGAGTACCTAACCATGGACTAATTATCGACAATTCTACCACCGCCTATATGGACGGTTTAATATAATTGGCGTAATAAGTACCAGACAATTAAGAACTAAATTGATTGGGAAATAATTATGATTTGTATTTATAAAGAGTGAAAATTACTTTATATTTTCATATTGAGAACTGATCCCCTAACCCCGATATTTTAATTTATTGTTGTACTTTCTCTTTTACTTTCATGCTATTTTATTGAATTAATTTTGCATCACCTTATTTCTCCCATTGTATTTTTAATTTAGTCTTTTATTTTATTTATGTATTTTTATTTTTATTCTGCTAAATTTATTCCATGTGGATCGACCCCGGACTTACCGGGTTATTTTATTACTTCGACACTCTTATACTTGGGAGTAAAAGAACCACTTTGTGAGTGTGTCAAGTTTTTGGCGCCGTTGTCGGGAAATATTATTAGTAGATATAAAAATAATTTAACATCATTGTATTTTTATTTTTATTTAGTTTATTTATCTTTTTAATTTTTTATCTTATTTTTTTAGTTGTTTATTTTCACTTTATTGGTGTTGTGTTATTTTTCTTTACTTATTATTCATTTTATGTAAAATCTGCATATTTTAATTTTGTCATCTTACAAGTAAGTGTTTTTCCTTTTCTTTTTCTTTTCCTTTTTTTTTGTTTATTGTAATTTTAATTTTTATTTTTAACAAGTAAAAAAAAAAGAGAAAAAAAAACGGTAAGAAGTAAAAAAGTAAAAAGTAAAAAAAAAAAAAGATAAAATCTGAATTTTTCTCTTTTCAATTTTTTTTTTCTTCTGAATTTTTGTTAATTTTAGTTTTAAAATTTTTTTTAAAAAAAAAATCTAGTCCTTAACAATGGTTCCACGCCTTCGACCTCCTACAGAAAGACAACATTTGTATGATGTTTTTCTCAGATGCAGGAAGGAAAAAAGTGAATTGAAACAAGAATTGAAAATTTTCAAAGAATACCTTCTGCCCAAGTTTCAATCATCCCCATCATCCTCATGTATAAATGCTTCCATAATACACAAGGAAAACTTGATTGCACAACTTGAGAAAATGGAGTACACTGTTCAACTGAGATCTGAATTGTTGGTAATTAGGGGACGTATTTAAAGGATTAATTTTTAGTTTGTTTATGTATTTTATTACTTTTCTATTTAATTTTTTGTTACTCAATTGTTCTTTATTTATTGTATTTTACCATTTTTTTTTATTTTTTTTTGAGTATTTTTCACTTAGGTACAATTTCTTTGATGAGTGAATGGGAACGAGACGAACATAATCGCCTCCGTCGCATCCCAAATAATCATCCTTTTTATTTTTAGTTTTATTATTTTGTTGTGTGTTTAATATTTTCTGTGTGTTTAATCTTTTTCAGATGACGTTTGTGGGTATCGTCGCTGTAAGCCCTCACGAGACTACAACTCGTCCACTAGGGCCGCCTAGGGGTTTAAAGGCTTGTTGCATATGCTAAATGCAATCGTGTTCCCTACGACAGTGGCTTCGTTTATTTTATTTATCTATTTTAATTTAGTTTTATTTCAGTTTCTCACTCAAATAAGTGAAGCATCCAAGGTAAACTCTAAACCTAACTTTTGCTTTCAATTTTCTGCATTGCAGAGTATGCGAAAATTTAGTTGGGGGTGATATACCATGTTTCACATGTTTATAGACTTAGATTTTACCTTGTTTAATTTTTCTTCAAAAAAAAAAAATTTCGATGACAAATTGACTTAGTTTTATTTGATTTTATTTCATTTTTGAATTTCATAGCTACTTTATGCATAATTCTTCTCTTTTGCCATTTAAGTTTGCTTATTTAGCGATTTTTATCTAGACTCATACAATCATGCACTTCCCTAAGCTTTTAAAGTAATCATTGAGAAATGCATACATTTTGGGAATAATCAAGCTGTATCAATTATTTTGGTGAGACGAGAGAATTGAGAGATTACAGTGTAGTAGTTAATATTGATTTGTTGAGTTAGTACTTAATTTTTTGTGGAAATTTTTGTATATATTATAAATTTGGAAAATGATAAATGTCAATCTAGGTCTTCGTTTGTGCTTTTCAAGCTAACCCTTGAAGTTAATCCATTAGAAAGCCCATTTGAGCCATAAAAAAAATGAATAAGCTTTTTCTTGTATCACCCATATATCTTAACCTACTCCAAAATAGAGTTGAGCTTAGTTTCTAGGATCCTCACACCAAATACTTCCATGTATATGCTAAGGATTCACATTATGCTGGGGTTAAAATAATTTTTGGGGATATGTTATATAAATTTCTTTTTTTTCTTCAAAAAAAAAAAAATTGAGTGAATAAGTTCGATTTTGTAGCCTCTCTAACTCAAGCAATTAAGTCCATAGAGGTGTTTTAACACCTAGTGCAATAAGATCAACTGGTCTGGGAGTCATTGGCCCAAAGCTTGTTACATGGGTTAAAGAGAAAGCTTAAAAGAATCGAACATTGTGTAAAAAAAAAAAATGAGAAGAAAAGAAGATGGTTGTTGATATATATAAAAAAATTGGGTATTTATTTTTGCAAAGGAAACAAAACTGTGGAAAAGATCTTTAGCATATTATGGAAACTTTGAAAAATTATCCACTCTTTTTCCTTTTGTTCTTGAAACCCTTACCTTAGCCACATTACAACCATAATTATTGACATTTTGATTTCAAGTTGTAATATTTTACATTTTATTTCCATTTCATTTGTGCTTATCATATAATCAATATATAAATTTACTACTTGTACCTAAAATGTAACCTTACCATATTTGAGCGTTCACATTTTCCAACTCCATTGAGAGAATATCCAAACACATCACTAAATACTAAATGATTCACCTTGTGAGGTATGGAGTTGCAGCTATAGCTTGTGATATTCTTGTGTATGCATGATCAATATGAAAAATAAAGCTTAGTGCACACACACACTTGAGTCTTTATAAAGGTTTGTAAATAAAATAACTTTTATGGCATTTGTAGAATTTGATTGTTTTTGTACTTGTTATTCATTCATGAAATATAATCAAAATTTTTGATAAGTCAAGAGTCGTCACCTTGTTTTCGCTTTAGTTTTGCTAAGAGACTAGCAAAAAGCTAGTTGGGGGGTGTGATGAAAACTAAAAAGTGTACATTTAATAAAAGAAAAATTCATCATTTTTACACTTATAGTTTCATTAACCCTTTTTATTAGCGTATTTGTAAATTAATAATTTAATTATTGTGTTATCTATTTTTTTTATTGTGATTTTGACTTCTTGTGTAGGTAAAATAATGTTTTGGGTGCATAACTGGAAAAATGGACGTGGTATCTGGAATTTGGAAACCGGAAACTTAAAAGAGCATTTTGATAAATACAATTCCAGAATTTTTCAGCTTTGTACTGTCTGCGGTAATTTGGCCATAACTTTTTACTCCGATATCGGATTGAGGTGATTCAAGTTGGAGAGTAAAAAAGATTCAATTATTTACAACACTGCAGAGCAAGAACCAGTTTGGCCATCTAGAAGCACGAAATCATGGTGGAAAGTCATGAAATAGTGTTTGAAAATGACTATTGGTGAATTTTCTTAAATAATTAATTATCTAGACAAAGAAACATGATTAGGTGACTAATTTGGATTTGTCTACACAAGATTATATGTATTAGGTGTAATTATTAAAGAAAAATTCGTTGGTTTGTATTTATAATTAATGGGGTGGTTATGATAAATTATGTGAATTTGAATTTGAATTTCATTTCACAATACCAAATGTATCCCTCTAGTCTCCTATAAATTGAGGTGATTAGCACTTCATTTGATACATAATTCTCTTAATAAAATTCTCTTCTTCTTCATCTATTCTCTCTATAAAAAAATCATGTGTTTGCCTATTCAAAATATGAGTGGCTAATAGCTTTCTGTCGGGGTGAAGGGTGAAGTTCAAGGTATGAAAATATAGATGGAAGCTACAAGTATGCTCTACACTTGCCTCTTTCGAGGATCTTGTGTATCAGAAAGTAGTGGATATCTAATATAGGTAATTTTTACTTACTTTATTTATATGAATTATGATTATTTCCCAAATATAAATAATAATCTTTCCAGTTTATTCAGGACCCTTGACTAGCTGTTGACAGTTTTGGCGAATTGGCACAGTTAATACTTGAATCCATGAACTTGAGAGAATGTATGGACTTATTATTGACAACCTATTCACCGCCTACATGGACGGTTTTAAATGATTTGGCATAATGAGTACCTAACCATGGACTAATTATCGACAATTCTACCACCGCCTATATGGACGGTTTAATATAATTGGCATAATAAGTACCAGACAATTAAGAACTAAATTGATTGGGAAATAATTATGATTTGTATTTATAAAGAGTGAAAATTACTTTATATTTTCATATTGAGAACTGATCCCCTAACCCCGATATTTTAATTTATTGTTGTACTTTCTCTTTTACTTTCATGCTATTTTATTGAATTAATTTTGCATCACCTTATTTCTCCCATTGTATTTTTAATTTAGTCTTTTATTTTATTTATGTATTTTTATTTTTATTCTGCTAAATTTATTCCATGTGGATCGACCCCGGACTTACCGGGTTATTTTATTACTTCGACACTCTTATACTTGGGAGTAAAATAACCACTTTGTGAGTGTGTCACAACTTGCATGCAGTATTTGTTGAAGATTATGGCAGGCTGCTTTGCAGCCTTTGACAGCTGCAAAGCAGCTTGCATTCACATCTTGGAGAGCCCTATAAATAAGCCATTTGTTTTGTTAATAAAGCATCTCAAAACATAGATAATTAGAGTAATAATTTGTAGAGAGAGCATTTGTAAAAATTTATTTTTTTTCTGAATAAACGTTGTCTTTTTTCTCATTTTATACTCTTGGTGATCAATTGTATCACAACATGAATTGCGATCCACCCAACTCATATTGGCATAAAAAGGTCTCAAGTACGGATACCCTTTCATTGCAAAATGAAAATGATACCTGCCAAAGTATGTAATGTAAATTCATGAATAGGAAATATAGACAGAAAGTAGCAGGACATGATCAATGATGACACATCGAAATTACTTTTATTGTTGAAAAACTCCCAGTGAGATATTTCACAGTAAGATAAAGTGAACAACGTTTTAAACGACGCGTTTGCATAAAATAACAATGACATAACAACGACACTAAGTCCAAACAACATGGCTGAGTCACTTGCAAAGAAAGATATCGAGATATGGAAATGACGTGTCACTAATGCCGCAGCCTCAGCTGTATCTTCAAACCCCACCACTGTCTATCTTTTAATGGTCACTAGTAATCTACAGTTTTTTTTTTTTAAATTTTATAAAACAACTAATAATGGAGCCTATAACATAAAAATTAAAATGTATTGAGTCCAAAATCATGGCCATTGTATATATTTTTAATGTTACAAGTCAGTATTAATGAATTTTTTGTGCATTATTTTTCCCCCTTTTTCTCTTTTGCTTGCACCACGTCTCTTGCGTATTCAGCTACAAAAAAATAACCAAACAAAAAACAAAACACTGTAAAGACGAAGGTTATAAATCTTGAAAAAAAAATTAAATTTAACTAGGAAAGTAATATAAAGATAAAAGTTGTATCTAATTTAAAGGCTTCTGCTATAAATAAAATTTCGATGTACGTATGCAGTCCTGTCGTTTTTTTTTTCATAAGGCAACACAACTAAAGAACTTAAAAAAAAAGACAAAAATAAAGGCGTTAATAAAATTTTGGAGCAAGAATAATAAACCTTCCTTTGAGGATAAGAACGAGAGATCTACTATATCTCCATAAAGAGAGAAAATTAGTACTGAATCAACACGTTTTGTTCCACAGCTTCTTGAACGTAATGCAGCTTACACAGCTTAATTATTATACATAAGTCGAAGCACTTTTACGTTCAAGAAAGCCGCGGAAAAAATAAGTGCTGACCCATTTATTTTCTTCAGTTGCTGCATGATAACGAAACCCTAAAACTCTCTTATTACAAAGAGAAAATTTAGAAGTGAGAGAAGGCAAGTTTCTACTTTCACACTACTGAGATTTATATAGAAACTAGAAACCCTAGCCCTAGTTTACTACAGGAAATCGTTTTGGTTTGGTGAGAGAATAGTTTCACATGATAGTGAAATGTACTATGATCCCCTCGTTTTGATAAGATAGAGCAAAAACGTGTCCATGGGAAGACCGTTAGATCAACATTTTGGCTACTGTTGACTTAACGTTGAGGCGTCAGCATATATGTGTTTGGTAGCAGCAGCAGAGAAGAACGGAGAGTAGTGAGAAATGAGTAATTGCGTAAAGCCTCTTTATGCTCTTCACTGAAACTTTTGCAACGTGTTGGTGTTGTGGTCTCTGTACGATTGCCTCTAAGTTCCAGCTTTTTGCCATTTCCATTATTAATTTACTGGCCTCAATAAATCTTTAAGCCCATTTCATTGCAGTACAAGTAAGATTTTGTTGCTCGCTTGTAAGGTGTAGTCCAACTTCAAAAATCCAGAAACCTGAAGATTTGTACATAACTAATAAGATATTATTAGATAGGAATGATAATTTATATCATAATTCATTTATTCGATTCAATTCAATTTATATTAATAAAAATATAGATTTAGAAAAATTGATTCGTTTAATAAATAAATAAATTCGATATAAATGAATCGAATATGAATTTGAATTCACTGATTTGTTTAGAATTTGTTTATTGCTTTTCTTTTATTAGTTATTATTTTTCATTTGACATTCGAGAAGTTGCCAATTATCACAAAAAAAAAAAATATTCTCTAGATTTGGTGGATCATTTTTAGTAAATCAATTAATTGTGTATTTGATACATATACGTTTATGAATAAATAATGTAAATAAATTATGGTAATTTATGTCATTGAATCATGTCAGGATTAAATGAATATTCATTTATCAAACGAAACGAATATGAATCTTGATATTAGGATTTGTTTATTAAATGAATTAAATAAGAATCCATTATATTTTGATTTGATTCATTTAAGATTCGACACAAATTCAATTCATCAATTTGTTTTGCTACCACCAGGAATGCCACACTCAATCTATCTCAAGGTTCCAACGTTCTCGTTGGCTGTGAAGAAGCCCCGGCCCTTCAAATTTTAATTCCTACCTAACAAGATATTTTCATCCCAGCAGTTGAAACTGGTGCTCGGTGTACCAATTTCATCACGTATTTCCTTGTAAATACATAACAGTTTTATTAATATACCCTAATTTACATGGTAAATGCATAAATGACCATAAAATGATTAGTTATGAAACAGTTATAAAAGTACCCGCAGCTGATATTGAGATGTGTCATAACAGTATCACTTTTAAATATATTCTTGGTCAAGGTTTACATTCTTGGTCAGATAGTAAACCCGCAGAGACTGGTACATGTACTATATAGAAATTAGATTCCAATGATTTATCTCAGTAAACCATGAGTCTTGAGAGGCTCGTATAGGCATGTAGGTATTCATAGGGATTGATACTGAGCAACTCACTGAAGATTTCTGATAGATGGTACATCAATGTCAATATGAGATCTTTCGAGTCGGATAGCATATGGTGTCCTTTGACTTGAGGTACTAAGGTGGACATGTGAGTTATCCTCCATACTTTAATGACAATTATTTCAACGGTCTAATCATAACCAGACCTCCGCATGTTTACTGAGTGTGGATATGTTCTCGTGATATCCGGTGTGTGTGATGAATGTTAAAAGTGTACGTTTTATTAACGATAAATGAGTCATTTTACACTTATAATTTCATTAATCCTTCTAAATTTAGCATATTTGTGAAATAATAATTAATTTTATGTTTTATTTATTTTTATTGTTATTTTTATTACTTGTGTAGGTGAAATATTATTTTGGAAAGATTAAATGAAAATCAATCAGTTTCATCGGAGCAGAATTGTCCAGCCGCGCACTAAAATTGAAATTGCTATAACTTTCAATCCGGAAAGAGTTACGAGACCCATAATATACCGATTTAAAGTACTCGAGGAGAAGAATTTAATAATAATCACTCGAAGGCTGTCAGTATCCAATTCGAATCTCAAATTATGTGACAGAAATTAATTTCGGGTTCAACCTTGAAACCGGAAGAAATTCAACTGTTAAATTCAAATCGGACTTGGAAACATTTGCCGCATCCTGATTGGTTGATTGAATGAGCTTACAATAAGTTCAGCTACACAAGATTGCAATCAAGTTATATTAATTAATAGCCTACCATTTTTGATTTTATTAATTAATAGCCTACCATTTTTGATTTTTATTAATTAATAGCATTTTTTGATTTTTATTATTTAATAGCACACCTTTGTTGATTTTTTTAACACCTCTCAACTATAAATAGAGGTGTTTAGAAATCTCAAAGGAGAGAAAAAAATTAGGAAGAAAGAGTTCCATCTTGTAGTAGTTTCTTTGTAATTTTTCATAAGTTTAATAAAATTTCGGTTTTCTTCTTCTATTTCTATCTAGTATATCTTAAGCTAGTGTTGTAATAACTTCATGCTTCCAACCCTTAGGATGAAATCCTACCTTTTGTCTATGACAAAGGGAGGCTAAATCCTTTGGTGTTGGGGTATGAAGAAACCAACATGACGCTATAAGGTATCCCAGCACAACTTCAAGCTTCAAGGTAAGTTAGATTTAAGCAACGAGAAAAGGTAAGTTACAACATAATTTTTTTTAAATAACCTTGATAAATTCAAACCTTAGGTAAGTTAGATTTATTCCAAAGTTTTATACTTTGATAAATCTTCAACTTAGCAAGGTTAATTTATTCCAAGTATTTAATAAAATATGTTGTATTAATATGTTGTGTAAAATCTAAAAATAAAAAAATAAAAGAAGTTGTGCATGTGACATAGGATATCTATAGTTAAGTGTTGGTGGATTTTACCCCGCACCATTTCTTTATTACTGTAATTTAATTTTCAAGCACTCTTTAATTTCTGTAATTTTAATTTTTGAGCAAACTTTGATTTACTTTTCCTGTAAAAAAAAATAAGCACAAACGTTAGCAAAATAATTCTCTTGGGAAGAATGACCTTGGACTCTTGAGTCCTTGTACTGCAATTGGCATTACGGTCTTACACTTGGGACCTTAAACAGAATTCCCTCCGTTTGGCGTTGCGAAACGCCCTCGGAAAATTCGAGCCAATTCTTGGCGCCGTTGCCGGGGAATTAATTTTGTCAGCTTACACGTAAGTGTTTTTCTTTTCTTTTTCTTTTCCTTTATTTTGTTTGCTGTAATTTTATTTTTATTTTTTTAACAAGTAAAAAAAAAAAAAAAGTAAAAAAAAAAAAAAACGGTAAAAAGTAAAAAAGTAAAAAAAGTAAAAAAGTAAAAAAAAAAAAAAAAGATAAAATCTGAATTTTTCTCTTTTTAATTTTTTTTTTCTGAATTTTTGTTAATTTTAAAATTTTGTAAAAAAAAAAAAAAAAAAAAAAACTAGTTAAGTCCTTAACAATGATTCCACGCCCTCGACCTCCTACCGAAAGACAACGTTTGCATGATATTTTTCTTAGATGCAGGAAGGAAAAAAATGAATTGAAACAAGAATTGAAAATTTTCAAAGAATACCTTCTGCCCAAGTTTCAATCATCCCCATCATCCTCATCTATAAATGCTTCCATAATAAACACAGAACAATTAATTGCACAACTTGAGAAAATGGAGTACACAGTTCAAATGAGGTCTGAATTGTTGGTAATTAGAGGACGTATTTAAGGATTAATTTTTAGTTTGTTTATGTATTTTATTGCTTTACTATTTAATTGTTTGTTAGTTAATTTTTCTTTATTTATTGTATTTTAACATTTTTTTTGTTGTTTGTTTTTTGAGTATTTTTCACGTAGGTACATTTCCTTTGATGAGTGGATGGGAACGAGACGAACATAACCGCCTCCGTCGCATACTGCTTACTAGGTCATCTTCACATTCCATCTCTTCAATTTCTGAAATGGCCGATGAACCCATAGAAGCCGGAATTGGGCCACAACCCATTCCATTGCAAGAACCACCAATAGAAGCAGCTCCCATTCGTTCTTTACGGGATTATCTACATCCCGCCAGGACGACCATGCCATCATGTATTGCACCTTTGGTACAAGGCCATGCTTTCAACTTCCGACCAGGTATGATTCCTCTCCTACCAACATTCCACGGTATGGAGTCGGAAAATCCCTACCTATTCATCCGCGAGTTTGATGAGGTTGTTTCTACATTTCATGAACCACACTGTCCTATTGAGGTAATTCGTTTCAAACTTTTCCCTTTTGCTCTAAACGACAAGGCCAAAATGTGGCTAAATGCACTTAGAGTTGGGATAATCACTTCATGGCAAGGTATGGAAACTGAATTCTTAAAGAAATTTTTCCCAATGCATCGAACTAACTCCTATAAAAAATTGATAATGAACTTCAAAGAAAAAGAGGGAGAAACATTTTATGCATGTTGGGACCGTTTTAAAGATTTGTTAAATGCATGTCCACACCATGGTTACGAGAATTGGCGTTTAGTTAACTTTTTCTATGACGCTCTTTCTCCGAGACAAAAACAATTCATTGAGTCTATGTGTAACGGTACGTTCTTTGATAAAAGCCCGGAGGGGGCATTTGATTACTTTGATTTCCTAGCCGAGAGTGCCCAATCTTGGGACACTCAAAATGAGTATGACCGTTCAAATCCTTTCACTGAACCATTTAGTGGCGGGAAGCACCGCCTCGGTCATGAGGATGACGTAAATGCACGTCTGACCATATTGGCTAGGAAAGTTGAGCAAATTGAGTCAAAACCCGTCCAAAATTCTAAAGTTTTTACCGTTTGCACAATTTGTGAATCTGATAAACATGTGACTGATGATTGTCCTACTCTTCCAGCTTTTAAAGAAGGTCTCCACCAAGATCAAATTCAGGTAAATGCTGTGGGATTTCAAAGGAAACCATATGTTAACAATCCATACGGGAACAGTTACAATCCGGGATGGCGAAACCACCCAAATTTTAATTGGAGGGAAAATCAAGACCATGGTCAAACAAGCCACCAGACAAATCCTCAGCCTCCACCGTACCAGAATCCTCAACAGCCACCAACTCAAGCTCAAGTTCCACCATACCCAAACCCAAATCAGAATTTGCCACCTTATGTACCACCACCAAAAAGAGACCAAACCAGCGAGGTAGACAAGCTAGCTGCATCATTGAACTCATTCATCCAACTCCAAGCTAATCTTGCCACCCAATTGACCACAACCACAACACATATCCAAGCCAAGACTGATACCAACACCCAAGCTATCGATAATATCCAAAAATCTTTAGCTCAGATCACCAAGACACTGGAAAAAGGAAAATTCCCATCCCAAACAGTTCCAAACCCAAATAACCATGAGAATTGTTCCTCCATTACTGAAGTTGAAGTTGAATCAGTTGAAGCAATTGGGGCACTTATAAGTGGAAAAATTCCAGCAGAAGGCGAAAGACTACAGATGAAGAGGAAGAAAATCCATCCTGAGACAGAACCGATCATGGACAATCCGGAAGATGAACCTGTTCCAGAGAAGAAAGATGATTGTTCCACCTCTGCTCCAGAGAAAGATGCTGTTGTCACGGTAAGTCCTCCTATGCCCTATCCATCTCGTGTGCAACCTTGTGTTAAGAACATGTCTTCTGAAATCTTTGATGTGTTTAAGCATGTGAATGTGAACATACCTCTTTTAGATGCTATCAGACAAATTCCATCATATGCTAAATTCCTTAAGGATTTGTGTACTGTAAAAAGAAAGTTACATGTAACTAAGAAAGCGTTCTTAACTGATCAAGTTAGCTCAATAATCCAACATGGAATGCCCCAAAAATTTAGAGATCCCGGATCACCCACCATAACGTGCATAATAGGAACATCTACAATTGAGCATGCTTTGTTAGATCTAGGAAGTAGTGTGAATTTGATACCTACCACTTTGTATGAAACTTTGAGGTTAGGTAAATTAAAAGACACTTCCATGATTTTACAACTCGCTGATAAAAGCATGAAAATGCCTAAGGGCATCGTTGAAAATGTTCTTGTTCAAATTGGGAATTTTTATTATCCGGTAGATTTTGTTGTCTTGGATATGAACATGTCGCATGCACCCAATCAATCCTCTGTAATTTTAGGAAGACCGTTTCTGGCCACAAGCAATGCATTGATAAATTGTAGAAGTGGCATGTTAAAAATCACATTTGGTAATATGGCCCTTGATTTAAACATTTTTAACAAAACGGTTGAATCAAAAGAAATAGAGAATGTGCATGAGTTGTGTTTACTTGAATCACTTGTGGATGATTGTGTTGATTTTTGTTCAAATGATATGATGCATGATTTAGATCTAGATGATGACTCGGAGTCATTGTTGCGAATTACCGATGGGTATTATTGCAATAGTGATAAAGATGATGAATCTTCTCGAGTGAGTGAAAGTGAGAAAGAAATTCTACCTCGGTTTGGCCAATTTCCCTTCATTCGTAAGGTGGCCGATCCTTGTGTCTTCTTTGATGTTTGCCTTGTGACCAAGGGCCAAACCTTTTGGCCCGAATTTGAAAAACTGCCTCCCGTTCCTAGAATTGTTCCTTCCGATCTTGAGATTCCTAAGTTAGATCTAAAGCCCCTTCCAAGTAATCTTAAGTACTCATACCTTGGACCATGCGAGACCTTTCCCATCATAATATCCTCATCACTCAACTTGGACCAAGAGCAAGATTTACTTGATGTGCTCAAAAGGCACAAAGGTGCTATAGGTTGGACTATGGCCGATATTAAGGGTATCAACCCTTTGATTTGTACACACAAGATAAGCATTGAGGAAAATGCACGACCTACACGCCAACCTCAACGTCGACTTAACCCCACTATGAAAGAGGTGGTTAAGGATGAAGTGTTGAAACTTTTGGATGTAGGAGTCATTTACCCAATCGCGGACTCTTCATGGGTTAGTCCAACCCAAGTTGTCCCCAAGAAAGCCGGACTCACTGTTGTGAGGAATGAGTCCAATGAACTGATACCCACTAGAGTACCAACTAGTTGGCGTATGTGCATAGACTACCGCAAACTCAATCTAGTTACCAATAAGGATCATTTTCCTTTGCCATTCCTTGACCAAGTACTAGAGAGAGTAGCTGGCCACGAGTTTTACTGTTTCCTTGACGG
>NW_027169051.1:22500-40000 GCF_036898095.1 Palaemon carinicauda | reverse complement strand
AGCGTTAGAAACGCTTGGCACACATGTCTGAACTTATGCTAGGTTCACCTTTGAAAGAAGGAACAGTCTATATGGGCACTTGGTGCCCTCATTTAGTTTGTAGTACAGTATGTACCTACACACTCACCCTGGACTTAATCGTCCCAATTAAGACTACTGTTCCTCGCAGAGTTAAACAGTAGGGTTAACTACACGACCCACTGCTACCACAGATCTCTTAAGTTCCTCTACTTGCTTCGCATAGTGGCGAAAGAACACCCCTGGAAGACTTCCAGCCCGTGTATGAACGGAGATGTTCAAAATCCATACAATTAAAGAAATTTAGGGATGAGGCAACTTTCCTCGGATCGTGACCTGCGGGTGTACTGTCAGGATCCGCTCTGCGAATAAAATATGTGATTTTCGCTCTGAGTTGATTCAGAGATAAATTTGAGCCTGATGTTTCTCCCCTGAATAGTTGACCACCCTTGAAGTCTGAAGTTCTACGAAGATAGACCTTTAGGCATTCTACTGGACATAGAGATGCATCTTCTTTCAGAGGGCAGATTCTCCAGGGACCCCACCTGTTGGTGGGTAACTCATTCTTGGCGAGAAACGTAGGATCCGGAAACAGGTTCAGCTCCCCCCCATCCAGGAACTGAACACGACCTGCCTCTCTCGAGAGGGCTACGATCTCACTAACCCTGGCCCCGGACGCGAGTGCAAATAGGAAAATAACTTTTTGCGTCAAATCTTTAACGCACATTCTTCATTGCTCAACAGGGAGGCGAAATGAAGAACTTTGTCTAAAGACCATGAGATGGGCTTTGGAGGTGCTGAATGGTCTGAGCTAGCGCAGGCTTTCGGAACTTTATTAAAGATCTCGTTACTTAGGTCGATCTGGAAGGCAAATAAAATGGGTCTCATCAAAGCAGATTTACACACTGAAATCGTGTTAGCTGCCAACCTTGGCCATGGAGGTGGATGAAGAAAGATAAGCAGAAAACTGTTGAGATCTCCTGCGGATTCTTTGCCTTTACAAAGGCCACCCATTTTCTCCAAGATGACTCATATTGCCTTCTAGTCGATTTGCACTTGTATTCCTCTAGGAAGTCTATGCTGGCTTTCGAAATCCCGAAACGCTTTCTCACCACTAGGGCGAGAAAATCATGAGCTGCAGGGTCTGGGTTTTCTGTAATGAAGCGCAGACAGTCGACTTCTGGACTCGCTGGGTCAGAAACTGGATGTGGTAGCGGCACGAACTTCATCTGTAGTTCCAACGCCAAGGGGAACCACATACTGTTCGCCCACTTGTGGGCCACTATTGCCGCTACCCTCCTTGAAGGATCTCAGTTTGTTGAGGACCCCTCAACAGAAGGTTTTGAGGAGGAACAGATAAATCCTGGACCATCTGTTCCAGTCGAGGGACATTGCGTTCACTGCTTCCGCTAAGGGGTCCTCGTACGGGGACACGTACAGGGGCAACTTCTTGTTGTCTTTCGTCGCAAAGAGGTCTATATTCAGTTCTGGGACTTGATTCAGAATGAAGGAAAATGATCCTGCGTCTAAGGACCATTCCGACTCTATCGGTGTAAACCTGGATAGAGCGTCCGCTGTCACATTGCTGACTCCTTGAAGGTGAACTGCCGACAGGTACCACTTCTTCTTTTCCGCCAATCGGAAAATGGCTAACATCACTTGGTTGAGAGGTGGTGACCTCGACCCTTGTCGATTCAAGCATCTCACAACCACCTCGCTGTCCGTCCACCAATCTTATGTGATCGAGTGACGCGGGGAGACTTTCTTTAAGGTAAGGAGCACTGCCATAGCTTCTAGAAAGTTTATATGAAAGGTCCTGAATAGCTTGGACAAGTCCCCTGGACTTTTTTCCGATGAGAGTGACCCTCCCCATCCCTCCTTTGAGGCGTCTGAGTGAATCGTCATCGACGGGGTGAGGTGGCTGAAGAAGAACCGACTTCTTTAGATGTCTGGCTTGGGACCAAGGTCTGAGAAGAGTACGTAGCCTAGGCGCACTGGTCTTCTCAGGTCTCTTCGCGCGTTTGATGCATACCTTCTCCAAACTCCGGTTGCATCCTTTAGCTGTGCTCTAGCACTGGGTCTGTCACTGAAGCAAACTGGAGAGAGCTAGTACCCTCTCCTGTTCGCGTCTTGATATCCTTTCGGAATCTAGAAGTCTCTTGACAGAGCCCGCTATCTCCTTCCTTTTCTTCGTCGGGATGGAGAAACTGTGTGACAAAAGGTCCCAGTGGATTCCCAGCCACTGGAACTTTTGGGATGGAGAAAGTCGAGACTTTTTCTTGTTGATCTTGAAGCCTAGGTACTCTAGGAACTGGATCACCTGACTGGGAAGCTTGCACGCATTCGGTCTCGGATGCTGCCCTCACCAGCCAGTCGTCCAGTAGGCTAATACCTGAATTCCTTTAGCGTAATTGTTTGAGAGCTGCGCTCGCAAGCTTCGTGAAATCCTTGGGGCTATGTTTAGCCCGAATGGCATGGCTCTGAAGGCGTACAGTTTCCGTTGTAGCCTGAACCCTAGGTAGGGGGAGAGTCGACGGCTGATTGGAATGTGCCAATAGGCGTCTGACAAGTCTATAGAGACTGAGTATGCCCTCTTGGGCAGTAAGGTCCTTATGTGTTGCAGTGTTAGCATCTTTAATTTGCAATTCACTATGAACTTGTTGAGTGGTGACAAGTCCAGAATGACTCTGAGCTTTTCCGAGTCTTTCTTGGAACACAAAACAGCCTCCCTTGGAATTTGATGGACTTCACCTTTCGGATCACATTTTTCTCCAACAGTTCTTGAACGTACTCCTCCAAAACGGGGGTGGAGTGTTGGAAAAACCGAAGGCATGGGGTGGAGTGCTGTACCAGCTCCACCCAGTCCATTCTTGAGTAGGCTTTGGGCCCAGGGATCGAAGGTCCAGCGATCCCAAAATTTCATCAGTCTCCCTCCTACCGGTATCATTTCACTTGGACTGCCGTCCTGAGGTCTTGCCTCCCTGACCACAACCACCTCTGAATCCCCTTCCCCTTGAGGGGCGCCTAGACGAGCCTCTGGCTGCTCCTCTAGGTTTTGCACGAAAGGAAGAAGACTGTCCTTCGAACGTTGGGGCGAATGTGGTTGACTGACCTGGCACAGCCTGGGGTACCCACTGAAAGGCAGTCGGGGTTTGTGCCACCATCTGGGGCACTGGAGGCAAAGGCAATTGCAGTTGCTGTTGCTGTCTATAAGGCTTGGCTGGCCGAGATGGTAGCCTAGTCCTCATATTCTTCCTCTTTGGTTGAGGACCCTCATCCGGGGAAGATTTTCTTTTGATAGCCAGGCCCCACTTCTGGAGAAGGTTTCTATTCTCCACGGCGGCCTTATCAACAACCTCTTTGACCACATCGGTAGGGAAGAGGTCTTTTCCCCAAATGTTGGAGGAGATTAATTTCCTTGGTTCGTGTCTCACCGAAGCCCCGGTGAACACGACCTCCCTGCAAGCTCTCCTTGCCTTGATGAAGCCATAAAGGTCCTTCGTCACTGTGGCTAGGTGAGACTTAGCCACTACCATGAACATTTCATGGACCTTAGGGTCACTTGCCATTGTCTCAAGAGTGGTCTGATGAGACATTGAGGCAGCCAGTCTTTCTTTGGTCTCGAACTCTCTTCGTAAAAGAGATTCGGGCAGCTTGGGGAGGTCCTCGCCGAATTGCCGTCCGGCAATATCAGCCTCCAACTTTCCCACTGAGAATGTCAGATGGACATCCTTCCAGTCTTTGTGGTCCATAGGCAGAGCCAGCGACAAGGGTTTACACTCCTCCAGTGAGGGGCAAGGCTTGCCGGCCTCGACTGCCTTTAGGACAGCCGCAAACCCTTTTTGTAAAAAGGGGAAGGCTCTATCAGGAGAGGACACAAAAGAAGGGAGCTTCTTGCTCAATGCAGCTACTTTCGAATTCGAGAAGCCCCTCTCTTTCATCGAGGATGAAAGTAGGGCTTGAGCCTTAGCGTGGTCCATAATAATGACCTCCTTCGGCTCTGTCTCCTCCCTTGAAGCTGGTTCTTTTCTCAGCCGGACATAGCAGTCCGGATATGATGCCTTGCTGGGCCAGAATTCTACCTCCTCTAGGGGAACTGAACCCAGCTTATCCGAGATGACGATCTTACCAGTCGTCATCGGCATGTGCTCAGCATACCTCCATGGGTTAGCATCTGAGCATATGGGAAGGTCTTTCACATTGAGCCTTTTCTGGGACCCATGTGATTCTGCTAGGGACTGCATACGCAGTTCCATTGCAGCCGCCTTCTCCTGATTCTCCTTCTGCATTTGTTGGATCATTCCAACAATCGAAGAGAGGGCCTGTCCCAGTTCTACTGGGAGACCAGCCGATGTTGAGGGGATAGGCTCCGGCATCTGAACCGGAGTAGCCGACACCTCGTCGACCTCATCCTCTACGACATCCGGGGTTTGAACTTGATCCTGACCTTCTGCCAGGAGGTCTTTTTCCAAACGTTCGTCCAGGTCATACATCCTGTCACACAACTGGATGTCTTGCATCGCATCTGCGACTTCCTCGTCCACCTGGACTTGATCTTGAGGGATCTCCTCTTGAGGCTGGGGAATCACTGCCTCAGCTGATGCCTGGGGAAAAAGATACGCCCTCATCTTCTCACTTGGAAGATAAGGGCCAGAGGTGTTCTTCTTGAAGCCCCTTACCCAAGTACGAAGCTTTTCCCTAGCTATATCCCTTGATTCCGCCGTTCTAGGGGAATCAAAAGCCTCAGTAATCAGGTTAGTGCATACAGTACATACCTGAGGGTCCCAATACTGGAGATCATCCTTGGAGACAGCGCATGCTGCGTGTCTCCTACAACACTCATGTCCGCAGAGGTTCTTGCTGCGGACATTGCAGAAAACATTTCCGCACTTCGGAGGGTCCTCCTGTAAAGAGAAGAAATTTCCATGAGTATCAAGTGAACTATGTATCACTGGATATGCATAGTATAGCATAACAATTCATAAAGGAAAGGCACACACTTGTGTTTCCCTCACAACCCATTGTTGCAGCCTTCCAGATAATAAAATCAAAATGGTTTATCTCTACTAGAGTAACCAATGCAAGGTTTCCAGAGGAAACAGGTGGAGCTCACACCTAGGCAATGATTTTAAAATCCTGGATAATAGACAGGGAAGAACTCTGCTTCCTATCTGAGGGCAACAGCAAAGGGCTGTGCAAGAAAACACAATAGTGTTAGAAGATACAGTGCTGTACCTAAACCTTTACTATAGTTTTCTTCTTACTGTATATGCTATACAGAAGAATACTAGTACAGTATAGCAGGATGTGTGCCGGCCTGCCTTTGCCGGCCGGCACACACCACAACTAGCTTTAAAGTATACTACTTAACAGCTATAGGGCGGCAGCACTCTGGTTCAAATGCCTGTGCCGGCGGCAGCAACTGCCGGCCGGCAACAGCCAGTGTTGGCCGGCAATGACTGCCGGCCAGCAACTACACAAGGTAGTACCCAGCTGCCGGCCACACTCTTGGTGACCGGCAGACAAGGACTGACATAAGCCGGCCGGCAAAGGTACAAGACCGATGCCAGCCGGCAGCAAAAGAACCAGGAGACTACACCTGCCCGGCTGCCGGCCTCATAGGCCGGCAGCCGGGACAGGTACAGCACTAGAAGAAAATAGAATGGATGCCGGGATAAGAGTGTACACAACCCCCCAAGCCCGGCAACCGAAAGAGTGCATATAAGGAAGGGGAGAAACTTAATTCAGGCTTCCTTGACCAATGCCGTCCGGCTCTGCCGGCAGGCATGGATTAGGGACCAAGAGAGGTCCGGGCAGCACTCGAAAACATAAGACCCTTGCCGGCCAGCATCTCTGCCGGCCGGCAATGGGCTTAGTCAATTCCACATCCCAACCTATACTAGGTCCAGAAGTAGAATGACGTACAGTACAGTAATACCCCTGCCGGCCAGCTCTGCCGGCCGGCAAGGTACAGTACAGTAATGGCTAGGCCATTACGGAGATAGAGGGGGAAGGGACAAGAGGGTCCTGCCAACCTTGCTTTAGTGACAGATCACCCGCAGCCAAGAACTTTGTCTTAGCCTAAGGGAGATCTAAGGGAAAGGGCCAGCAATACTTGCCAGCTTCCAGAGCACCAAAGCAAGGAAGGCGTTGCTACTCCCAAGGGAAGACTTTATCCTCCCCCGAGAACAGCAACAGGACTTAGTCTGGTCGATCACAAAAGAAGGAATCATAACTTACAGAAACCTTCGGTAGTGACCTAAGGGAGCTAAGCTCCCTTTGTAAGTGTTAGGTCAGCGAGGGGGACTCTGCCCCAAGCCAGACAACTCGGACTCAGACTAAAAACTCTGTTGTTCTGTCCCTCTTTGAACCAGACTTTGCTGGAACCGGAAGGTACAGTAACACCCTAGTATAGTTTTATCGAAAATAAATTCGGAAAAAACCACTTAGGGATAAGCCCAAGGCTTAAACAGAGGGAAAGGGATTGCATACCTTCTCCGAAGAAAAGAAAGCAACCGGGGAGTATGATAAAGTATACTAAGGCTCCATAAGCAAATAGCCTAGGCACCAAGAGAATCGATTACCTAATTCACCTAAACTCTCACGTATACAATCTTGGAAATATTCCACACAGTCTAAAATGTATAAAATATAGCCTAAAGCTTCAATAAAATTTTAATTACACTCGGAAAAACCAAAAGCATGCATTAAGTACTAGGACCAAACGACTAGGCTACATGGCCTAGCGTAGGCCAGAATGGCGAATACTTCGCCAAATAATACTAAGCACGAAAGGAAATCCTATGTAAAGCTAAATAGCTAAAATTTATTAAGCAAAACAACCAGGAATGTCACTCTGACTAACTAATTTATACCTAGCGAGTGACAGTGTCCAGGACACCTCTGGTAGGCTACGGCTCTTGTATCAAAGATTAATCCTATTAATCACTCAAAATTTTACCAAGAGCCTACATTTATACATAACAGACACTATACTCAACTTATCCGAGGCCAACGAAGACGGAGAAGCCATGAAAAGCTGAATAAATCCAAGATTTGCGAGAAAAACAGGTAAAAACACCGAGTTGTTAAGCTAAGCAAAAAGTAATACAGATGGCGCCAGGATTGGCGCCAGGCACGCATACGAATCGGGGTATAGGGAAGCCTTGGGAGCGGCTCCCCTTTTTCTTTCCCGAATTCGTATCTCGTCAATCTCCCTCCTACGAGACGAAATCTCTGTTCAGGTCGTAGATTGCCATGTGACGTGTCTAGAATACGTCCTCTGATATGTCGCGATATCCCTTTCACGAGGGATACTCGCTCCAGGAGTTAGAATTCTGGTACCTTAAGGTAAATTCTCTGGGAATATCGCCGTAGTTGTAATATACCCTAGGAAGCTACCCTATAGGAACTTCCATCAGGACGACATGGCTTGAGCCCAAAAATATATATATACACTACAGAAAATATATCCTCTGACTCAAAGGAATAATCTATCTTCATATTAACGATAAATATAAAGTTTAGTCCAGATCTTCTGCTGTTCAAATCTCTTTTTGGACTATTGATAATTGCCACTGTATTCCTAGAACACCCCCTCTCTCTCTCTCTCTCTCTCTCTCTCTCTCTCTCTCTCTCTCTCTCTCTCTCTCTCTCTCTCCATAGAATATTAGGTAGAATTTACGTAATCAGCACTGATATTTCTTATAACTAAATTAACGTGTAACAGTTTCATAAAGTAACTTCTATATCTCCTCAAAGAAAAGGAACATTAATGTGTTAAGATAAGACTATAGTGGCGTCTATATCTAGAAAAAAAGATATTCCATGATCTTCCACAATACTTTGACATTAAAAATATAAATAATTCAACAATTGATATGCAATTCATCTTGATAATGATATAAAATCACTATTAATAATTTTGTGATTATTATGATGGTAGTAAGGTATAAATACGAAGGTTTAGTATCATTATTATCATAACTATAAGTTAAGCTATAACTCTAGCTGGAAAATCAAAATGCTATAAGCCCAATAGCTCCAACAGGGAAAAATAGCCCACTAAGGAAAAGATAAAGGAAATAACCAAGATAGAAGATAAGAATTAAGTATTATAAATCAAATATTTCAAGGACAGTAACCATTCAAACTAGATATTCCATGTAGAATCTATAAAACTTTTAAAAAAGGGGGAGAGGGGGGAGTAACGGAAAAGCGTGTCTGAGCGTGCAATCAAGCAAAATAGTCTGAATCCAGTATAGTGGAAGACCATGGTACGGAAGCTATCGCACTACCGATGACTAGATAACAATGGTTTGATTTTGGAGTGTCTTTCTCCTAGAGGAGCTGCTTACCATAGCTAAAGATTCTCTTTTACCCTTACCAAGAGGAGAGTACCCACTGACAAACTATAGTGCGATAGGTAAATTCCTAAGCAAAGAAGAATTGTTTGATAATGTCAGTGTTGCCAGGTGTATGAGTACAGAGAAGAATGTGAAAAAAAAATAGCGTCGACTATTAGGTGTATGTGTAAGCAAAGACATAATGACCCGTAACCAGAAAAAGGGTTCATCTGTAGTACTGTCTGGCCAGTCAAAGTACCCGATATCCATAGTGGTATTATTTAAATCTGTTTTTGTTTAGTAGCGAGTCTCACTTTAGCAGTCATCTAGAAAAGGTCTCTTCAAATCAGAGGACACGAGTGTAATGCTCATAAGAAAGTTCTTTCTTTTCCATGAAATGTAACCTTGATATGGTTCCAAACAACTACAGAGTTTCAGCAAATATTATGCAGAAGATGGATGGAGTTATTATTCATGTAAACATTATATATATATATATATATATATATATATATATATATATATATATATATACATGTGTGTATACTGTATGTGTGTACGCGTCTAATGCTGTTGAACTTACTCTTGTCTATTGCTCATGATATTATTTCTGATACTATCACTAATTACACGACTTTCATGCATTAAGCCAGAAATGGTTTATAATATCAAATGAAATATGGATTGAGAACACAAGGGTATTTTTTAGATCAGCTATATATGACTTAATGCAATAAGAAAATAAACTTAACCACCTATCCATTAATGCGATGAAAGTTGTGTATTGCCCATACACTACATATTTGTTGTTAAAATGTGTTCGAGTGTGATGTTTGTAACTATCATATATTTACTTTCAAATGTTGAATCAAAAATAGTTTTCTACTTTTGAGCAAGAACACCGTCGTAATCAAAACTGTAAAAACAAGATAACGTAATTGAAGAATGAAACGTGAATATAAATATGACTGAAAATAGATATTTTAACCAATATGCAGAGTTTAACACTCGAACATTTATTCATGAAAATCATAAGTTCAACCGTCAAACTTTTATTTTTGAAAAAAAAAAAAAAAGTTTAATAGTCATACTCTATTGAAAGACCCAAGTTTAACAGTCAATCTTTTTTCTCTTGAAAACCTAAAGTTTAACGGTCAAACTTGTTTTTCTTAGAAAAGGCGGGACTGTGACTCACGAGACCCCCTCCTCATCGGATCCGCCAGTGATAACATTTTAACCCTCTGATCGAGCTCCGCAATTACGTCCCTCTAACTGACGTGATTCTGCACTTGCATGAACTGATTTTCCTTATTCCCTGAACATGAGCAAATCTTTGATGTTCGAATAACCCAAATTACCAGTAGTGGAGTATCGGAAATTCAAGCTCATTTTTAATTGACCAATACCGAGACCAGATACTCATGGTGGAGGTCGACACCAATACCAATAATCACAAATAAAAAAATCCGATACTATCAATACAAATACTATCGGCGTATCTTTAATATGATATATATATATATATATATATATATATATATATATATATATATATATATATATATATATATATATCATCATCATCTTCATCATCATCTTCTCCTTCACCTATTGACGCAAAGGGCTTCCGTTAAATTTCGTCAGCCGTCTCTATCTTGACCTTTAAGTAAATACTACTAAATTCATCATCTCCTTCCTGATTCATAGTCCTCACACTTTTTTCCATGGGTCTTCAAACTCTATTATTGTGTTGTGGAGCCCAGATTAACGTTTGGTGAACTAATCTCTTTTGGGGAGTGGGAGGAGAATACCCAAACCATCTCCATCTACCCCTTTCTAGGATCTCATCCACATACGGCACTCGAGTAATCTCTCTTATAAGTTCATTTTTAATCCTGTCATATCATTTAACTCCCAATATCCTTCTGACGGCTTTGTTCTCAAATCTACTAAATCTATTGGATATTGTTTCATTGTCATACCACGACTCATGTCCATAGAGTAACACTGGTATCACTAAACTGATATAATTCTGATTTTTATTTGCAATTTAAGACAATTTGATCTCCAAATTTTGCTTAACCTAGCCACTGTCTGATTTTTTTTTTTAATCTTTCTCCTAACTTTATTTGTATTGGAGATCATAGTTCCGAAATACTTAGATAAATTTACTTAATTAAGTTAATCCTTTCGCCTTCCAATGATATTTCATCTTCCATTGCATACTCCGTTCTTTTCATCTGTCTATCTTCTATTTATTTTCATCCTAATCTTGTGTGATATTTCATGCATTTTGACAAGCAAACATTGCAAATCATGTGGCGTTCTGCTAACAAGGAAAGCATCATCAGCATACTCTAGGTCTGCTAAACTCCCATCACCATTCCAGTCAAATCCTTCTCCAACATCTCTGACTCCTCTAAGCATTACAAATCCATAAGGAAGTTAAGCAGCATAAGTGACGACACATTCCCTAGGATAACTTGCCTGTTCACTGGAAATTTATTTGATAAGGCTCCATTAAAATTATCCTTACATTTGCTATGCTCATGAACTGACTTAATCAAATTTCCATATTTAAGAAGAATTACATAATTACACAGTACTCTCTACGAAATTGGCCGGTGAACACTATCAATTTTGTTTTCATAATCCAAAAATTACATAATGAGATTTCTATAAACTATGCATTGTTGTACATGTATCAAAATGGAAATTTTTTCATTGCAACTTGTTCCTATTCTAAATCATGCTTGTTCATCTCTCAGTATTTTATCAATCTTACTCCACTGGCTCTTTAGAATAAGCATACTATATATTTTGATAACAACTGACGTAAGTGTTATGCCTCTGTAATTAATGCAATCAATCAGGTCTCCTTTTTTTTATTATTTTGTCCAGCAAGCCTAACTCCCATTCATCAGATTTTGCCTCTTCTTGCCATATTCTATAAAATAATCTTTTAAGTAGTCTGGGAGTCACTTCTTTTTCGGCCAGTATCATTTCGCCAATTATTCCATAGTGCCCTTGGCATTTCCATCTCTTTAGTGTTTTGAGAATAGCTTCGACTTCAAAAACACTGAATTCATTCATGGGGATATAAGGGTCTTCATCCGCTTCAGGTATGTCAATCAAAATATTCTCTTCATATCTCTTGCTCATAACCTCACTAAAGTGTTCAATCCAACGTTGTCTTTCTTCTTCTTCCGTTGCTATAACAAGGCCATCTGTCTTTTTGATGACTAAATGCTTTTTCATCTCTGCCCCAGTCGATATTTCATTAATAATTTTATGAGCAATTCTTACACCATATCCAGTTCCTGAATTCATAGCATCTGCTTTATTCGCCAAATACACGCTCCAGTCATTCCTGGCTTTTCTTTTAACCTTACTATTAATACTGGAATACTTACCATGCCCTACCTTGTAATTTTCATTACTTCCTCGAAAACATTCAACCATCAATTTCTGTCTCTGTCTCCTTTTTATAGTACCCAAAGTATCATGTGATATCCATGGCTTTATCCTTCTAACTGCGTGTCCCAAGACTTCCCTGCCTACTGACTCTCTTTTTTTTAGATAATCTTAATATTACAAGAAAACTGCTTTATATGACAATTCAATGTTTTGTTTGGTAATAGATTCTTGATAGGATTTTATGGTCTATTTACCTCAGCTTTAATATTTGATAAAGACTTATTACAGGATATCATTACAGAATTATGAACCGTCTCATCAGCAAAGAGAAAATATGCCGTTATATGAAATATACATTTTATTCATTGTATCAAAATAGTAGTGATTGACAAAAAAATACGGAATACAGATATATATATATATATATATATATATATATATATATATATATATATATATATATATATATATATATATATATACGTATATATGTAAATATATACTTATATATATATATATACTATCTCATCATTCTTCATTAATTGTCTGTATTTCGTCTCTTAAATTGTCTAAGACTGCAAAGCAAAGTGATTCCCATATTCAATTGCAAAAATTTCCATGTGCTCTTCTTCTAAAAGCTTAGTTGTATCAAACCTACCCATTCTATCTATGTTTTTGTCGGCTGTTTACCGTTTTAATTTCAACGTGACCACGAGGAGTTTGTGATCACTACCAATATTTGCATCTCTATAGCTTCTTGCATTCCTCAGAGTCCTCCTTCTTTCCTTATTTATGGCAATGGGATCTATCTGATTATTTTAATTGCCATATGGTTAAGTCCATGTATACTTGAGGATGTTCTTGTGTTGAAAAAGAGTACCTCCAATGAAAAGATTGTTGGATGAACAGAAACTTAATAAATGGCTCCAGTTTTATTTGCAACTTCACCAAGACCCCTAACACCCATCACATTCTCTAGCCTTTAATTATTTCTTCCAACTTTACCATTGAAATCGCCAATCACTATTTTAATGTCTCTTTCTAGATCCCATCTATCACACTGGACTTCTTCATAATATTCATAATTCCTTTGTTCACGAGAATCATTAGTCAGAAGCATAGCAGACTATAATAGTCATATTATTTGGATTTTAAATTTGCTAGAAATAATCTACTTTTTACAGCTTTCCAATCGGTTAATGGCTTTTTTGGCTCTTGTTGTCATCATCATTACCACCACTTCTCTTCCAGATCTATCTGATACTCCTGAGTAGATATATTTATTTCCGTAGTCTAAGGTTTCCCTATCAATCCCCTTACAATTTGTTTCACTTAGGGCCAAGATACTCCTACTAAATTACATAAATTCACCCTCCTTTTTCTGTAATTTCCCTATCTGATTCGTGGATCTAACATTCCAATTACATATTCTCAGTTTTACTTTATTAATTATAAACTTGAAGATTTTTAGCAACCCGCAACCTCTGGGACTGGGAGGCATTCTATCATCTTCTCTTTTCAAGACTGACTAATTTCATAGAGGATTCATTGGCTAGATAAATCAAAGGACAGCCAGTTCTTTGTGATGCGCAATGCCTATCTAAGTAAGGGAAGTGACCTCTGCCGGTCTATACTAATTCGAGTAAGATCAACCGTCAGGTATCATGGGTAAAAGCCAAAGAGACAGTTTGTCTATCTATTTACACCCAATTCGTCACCCTACTTCCAGTGTCTTCATCGAGATTTAGGAGGCCTTTCTCCTGTACCATAAGCTCTCATTACTCCACCAAGTTGCCCATCCGCCTATATGAATATGACCGTTGGCAAACATGGATTGATAAGATATACCGCCAGCATGGTATATATATACATACATATATATATATATATATATATATATATATATATATATATATATATATATATATATATATATATATATACACACGCATATATATATATATATATATATATATATATATATACATATATATATATATATATATATGTATATACATATATATATATATATATATAGGCATCAACTTATTCATTCACACTGTTTTATCAATCTTATTTTTACATTGGTGTCTCATGCCCAAAATAATGTATTCTTTATTAAAGTCTCTCTTTTTTTTAGATAATCTTAATATTACAAGAAAACTGCTTTATATGACAATTCAATGTTTTGTTTGGTAATAGATTCTTGATAGGATTTTATGGTCTATTTACCTCAGCTTTAATATTTGATAAAGACTTATTACAGGATATCATTACAGAATTATGAACCGTCTCATCAGCAAAGAGAAAATATGCCGTTATATGAAATATACATTTTATTCATTGTATCAAAATAGTAGTGATTGACAAAAAAATACGGAATACAGATATATATATATATATATATATATATATATATATATATATATATATATATATATATATATATATATATATACGTATATATGTAAATATATACTTATATATATATATATATATATATATATATATATATATATATATATATATATGTGTGTGTGTGTGTCTGTGTCTGTGTCTGTGTGTGTGTGAGTGTGTTTGTCAATGTCTGAAAGCAGGGTGACGGATTGGGTGTAAGGCGATGGACAAGATGTCCTTCCGGCTTTTACTCTAGATGCCTGCTGGATGTTCTTACTGGAATCAGGTGTCACTTGTCTTAGTTGAATAGGCACTGAACGTAACATAGAACTGGCTATTCCTTGATGAATTTAGCCAATAAATCCTCTATGGAAACAGAAAATTATAGAATGGTCTCAATGCCCAGGCATATCAGGTTGCTAAGAATTTCCCGGTATATGAATAGTAAAGAAAAAGTGAAAACCGATAATTGCAATGTTTCAACCATAAATAACATTGACAAGTTACAGCAAGTGAAGAATTGATTTATGAAATATAGTTTGGATATCTTGGTGCTAAGTGAAACACGTTTTAAGGAGATTGGTAAAGAAATCTTAAACCAAGGAAATATATATATCTACTCAGGTAGAACAGACGGAGTTGGGGGAGAATAGGTATGAATGAAAATGACGCCAAGAGCAGAAAAAGGCATTAACGGAATGGATAATTCTAAATAGTGGATTGTCACTTGAACATTTTAATCCCTATTTGTAGGAAAGGAGAATAGAATACTATGAAGAACTGCAGAATGAGATATATGAGATCCTAGAGAGAAGTATGAAAATTGTAATGTGTGACCTCAATGCTTAAACTAGAAGGAATAATCAAGGTATAGACTTATGTGGTAGCTATTGGGGGTCTTGGTGAAGTAGCAAGTGAAAATGCATCACAATTTACAAGTTTTTGTTCAACAAACAATCTTGTTATTAGAGGTGGTCTTTTTCAGCTCAAGAGCTTCCACAAATATATGTGGGCTTCATCATGTGGTTATTACAAAAATCAAATAGATCACATTTCTGTTAATGAAGAAAGGACTCTGAGAAACATTAGAAGCTATAGAGATGCAGATATTAGTTGTGATCACGTACTCTTCACTGTCATGTTGAAATTGAAACTTAAAGCACCCAACTGAAATGTAGATAGAATAACTAGATTTAATACACTAAAGGTTCTAAAAGAGGAGCACAGATAAACATTTGCAATTGAATGTTGGAATCGATATCCAGTCGTCAAGACTTTAAGACAGGAAGAGCAGACTATTTTGAAGAATGGTTTGAAATTGAGAACATATATCAGTCAGTTGGTAAGGAAGTTTTGGGATGTTCAGTTACAAGGAGAAAACCATGGATATCAAATGATATTTAGAATACTATATAAAAAAAAAAACATTAAAGACCGAAATTGATTGTTCGAAGTCTCCAAGGAAGTATCACAAATTACAAGGAAGAGCATGAAAAGTATCCCGGTATAGGATTAGAAGTTAAAAGAAAATCTAGGAGAGGATATTTAGACAGAAAAACAGATGAGTCTGACAAAGCTATAAATTCAAGGAGTGGGTCTGTTATAGGAATTGTTCATAAATAAAGTCATGAAATCTCTACTGGGTAAAATGTACATATATATATATATATATATATATATATATATATATATATATATATATATATATATATATATATATATATATATATATATATATATATATATATAAATATATATATATATATATATATATATATTTATATATATATATATATATATATATATATATATATATATATATATACCCAACAAAAAGAGAGGTAGATCTTTTATAACAACAGAAGATGAAGAAAGGCAACGCTTGATGAAACACTGTAGTGAGGTCATGAATAGAAGATATGAAGGAAATAATTTGATTGACATAACTGAAGCTTGATGGGCCCATGAATGAATCTGGTATGTTTAAAATGGAATCTATCACTAAAACTCAAAAGATGGAAAGCCCTTAGATACATGAATACCTGTGGAGATGAATTCATACAAGATTATCTTGTAGAATGTGGCATCAGGAGACAAAACCTAAAGAATGGGAGCTGAAAATTTTGACGAAAATGGCAAAAAGAGGAGATGTGACTGACTGCAATAAACACAGATGCATCACACTTACATTATTTGTCTTGAGGTTTTAATAAAAACTTCTCCAATTATCACATCTTACTTCGAACTTCATAATATTCAGCCCTGTAGGCCTGGGTTTTCCAATTCTGCTAGTGCCTTGTGGAGCCCAGTTCATATTGTGTATTGAACTCTCTTTCCGAGTGTGGAGATGATGCTTAAAACATCTCATTCTACCCCATGGTATCATCTCGTCCACATATGGCACTTGAGTTATGTCTCTTATCGTCTCATTTCTATACCTGCCGTGACATTCATCTCCCAATATTCTTTTGAAGGCTGTATTTTCAAATCTAAAATATCTGTTGGATATTGTTTCATTGTCTTACCCCGACTCATGTCCATACAGTAACACTGCTGTCACTATACTGATAAATAATGTAGTCTTATTTCTTGAGTGTAATTTCAGACGATTTGATATACAAATTCTATTTAACCGAACCATTGTCTGATTTTTTTGTTCAATCTTTCAGTTCAAGTTAAATTCTCAAGACCGTGTAATAGAGATCATAGTTCCTAAATATTGAAAGGGTTCTACCTCATTAATCCTCTCTCCTTCCATTTATATTTCATCTTCCATTGCATATTCCGTCCATATGATCACCCTTTTTTTATTTATCTTGAGTCCCACCTCATATGATATTTCATGTAGTCTGGTAGGTAAGCTTTGCCAGTTCTGTGGTGTTCTGCTAATAAGGACAGCATCATCAGCATACTTTGGATCCACTAATATCCTGTTACCAATCCACTCCAATCCCTCTCCACCATCGTCAACTGTACTATACATTACAAAATCCCTGAGGAGGATAAACATCATATTCAAGAGGATTTCCATAATTATGTAGGAATCTCCATAAGATATGCCGGTGCACATCCTCTGTACCTTGATTTTCCTTCTAACTTTACCATTGAAGTCACCAATCACAATTTTCATATCTCTCTGAGTTCTCATAGTTCTTCATTATATTCATCTTAACTTTCTTCAGATGAATCATTTGTTGGTGCATAGGAAACTATAATGAGCATATTTCACTGCTTTGATTTGAGCCTTGTAATTTCAGACGATATATACAATTTTGACCTCTCAATTTTTTAAATGCCTTTTCTGCTCTTGATGTCATCATCGT
>NW_027169051.1:0-17500 GCF_036898095.1 Palaemon carinicauda | reverse complement strand
CTTTCTCAGCGTAATCTTCTTCACTGTCTAAATATTCTTTCTAGTCATTTCAGGCTTTTCTTTTGACCTCATTATCAATGCTTGAATACTTCCCATGCTCTTCCTTGTGATTTTCATTACCTTATCGTAAACTCTCAACAATCAATTTATTTCTTAGTGTCCTTTTTATAGTACGCCAAACATCTTTGGATATCCACAGATTTCTCTTTGTTGCTACGTGTCCCAAGACTTCACTAGCAACTGACTGATAGATGTTCTTAATATCACATCACTCTTCATTAATTGTCTGTTCTTCGTCACTAAAAGTCTCTAAGACAGCAAATTGATTCCTACATTTAATTGAAAAAGTTCCTCTGAGCTCTTCTTTCAAAAGTTTGGTTGTATCAAACTTTAGTATTCTATCCACCTTTCTGTCCGGTGCTTTCAGGTTTAATTTCAGTGTGGCCATGAGGAGCTGGTGATCACTACCAATACCTGCACCTCTGTAGCTTCATACATTTTTCCAGAGCCCTTCTTCTCTCTTTGTTATTGACAATTTTATTTTTTTGGTTTATGTAATTTCCATATGGTGATGTCAATGTATATTTGTGGATGTCCTTGTGCCGAAAAAGAGTAACTTCAATAATAAGATTGATTTCTGATCAGAAACTTCAGAAATGTGTTCCATTTTCATTTGTAATTTCGCCAAGACCCGCAACAGCAAACACAATTTCTATCCCATAACATCTCGGAAATTTACTTCTGGCCAACTAAATACGCCCCCCACAAAAAAAAAAAAATATAAATAAATAAATAAATAAATAAAAATATATACTAAGTTCCCTCTGTATAATGATTTTATGTCTTTATTTGTGTTAGTGACCATATGAATAAATGTGGGTGTGAATCATGAATTAAGACCCCAAATCGATAGAAAATTCATTTCATCTCTTCTTCGACTGATCTACATTTAGTCTTATATGTGATATTTCCATTCCATAAAGAAAATCACCCCCTCTCCTTAGCTCTTTGAGCTTTAACTAGTAGATATACTATTCCAAAGCTTTAGTATGACTAAACATTTCTGATGCATATTTTATTACTGGTATGACCAGCTAAATAAATATTTTTCTTTTTAGAGAAAATGGATGTTTAATTTTGGCTACGACACCAGCCACCCTTTAAGATACTACCGCTAAAGAGTTATTTGGTCCTGTGACTAGCAGGATAGTAATCCGTTTTCCTTTCCTTACACATACACAAATACTCCCCTGTATTTTTTTTTTAACATCCTCTTCTGTCCTCAGGCACCTGATAACACATAGATTAACTATTGCACTGTAAATTTTCAATGGCTACCTTCCTATTGGTAAGGATAGAAGAGATTCTTTAGGTGTGGTACAGCTTCTCTAGGAGACCTATTAAACAACAAATTATAGTTTTCTATTCTTGGATAGTTTCATAGTCTCTGTACCATATTCTTCCTCGACTTTTGGTTTGAGTTCTCTTGCTTAAGGCTACACTATTCTAACTTATTTCTCTTCCTTTAGTTTTTTAAGTGTTTACAGTTTATGTATAAAAAGTTTATTTTGAAGTGGTTGCTGTTCCTAAAACATTATTTGTGTGTTCATTTTATCTCTGGTAGTTTATTTGTTTACACATTTCCTTTCCTTACTGGGCTACTCTTCCATTTTGGATTATTTGGGCTAACAGAATCTTTTCCAACTAGGGTTTAAGATTAGCTAATAATAATAATAATAATAATAATAATAATAATAATAATAATAATAATAATAATAATAATAATAATAATAATAATAATAATAATAAGGGTAACGATTATCGTTTTTTTTTTTATATTTCGGCCTTATTCTTGGTTAAACACTTATTTTCGGTTTTATTGCCTACTGCTATAACTATTAACAATATCCTTTCTTAGATCTGCACGAATTCTAGCTCTCACCTTTCTAAGGTCACTTGGTTCTAACTTATTAAAAACTGTTTCATTAACTAAATTAGCTTTTCCACTGAGAATAAAATCTCTTTCATCTTTTTGTTTCTCCACCAGGACGTGTTCATGTACATTTTCTTTATGATTTCATGCTTATTAGTTTAAGAAAATATTATAAGGATGTATTTTCTGTCAAGCCTTGTCCCTACATCAAATTTACCTACATTTGATTCTCCTCTATTTTCTTTACCTACCTGAACATCGATATTACCAAAAACAAATGTACTCAAGATTATGACCGATATATAGATATGTATATATTTTTTTTTTCAAAGATATCTGCAGCTCTTTATATAAAGTTTCAATTTTTTTCATATTTATTGAATTTTGTTAGGGCTTTAGGTTGAAAGATCTCGAGTTTATAATTCTTATTTAGTTTTATGTTTAATACTGCAATTTTAGTATCAATATTACAAAAATATTCTATATAATCTTCAAGATCTTTGTTATCAATAAAATTAAAAATACTTTAATCCTTTCAAGTCCTTTGAAGCAAGATTTGCAGCAGTTTCATATAAGATTCTTCAATTCTAATAACACTCAATTCTATTATATAGCATTCCTTCAGCACTTCTTCCCTAGACAGGGTCCTGACATTGTGTAATGTAAGGGAGAGTTTCTTGTGGTAGTCTGTTTTAGCAAAACCTACAGTGGGACGTTTCTGCCTGCCACTTTGGGCAGGTATTCTATTGCCTCTGGAGACTAGTATTTTAGACTGTGGTGTTTTATTATTTGTAGGGTATGATCAGTTTTCTTCACCACACTGACCACGTCAGATTGGTGATGGCAGGAGGACTTGATCAGACTACTCAGAGCAAAGAAACCTAACACGCTTTATTCCGACTAGTACAGTTTTGCTGATCGTGAAGTTACGCAAACCCTTTTCGGGTAAAATTCATTGACTTTTTCTTTTATGAAATCTCCTCTATCTATTTATATAACTATATATGTTAGGCCATCTTCTCCTCCTGCTTTGCTGTTCTCCATTTCTTATTTTCAGTTTATTACCGGCTCAGGCGTTTTATTATTATTACTAGCAAAGTTATATCTTATATCACCATTGGATAGCATTGTATAAAAATCTGGAAAATCTTTATCACTAATTTCTTCCGTTGATATTTCAATTATCATCCCGTGAAGGAAACATCTGTTGGCCCTCTATTCCAAGTATTCTTTTCATGAACCTGATGCTTCTTCCCTTCCTTAGTTTTTCCTTAGTTTTAGACAGATTATGTTTATGGATGTCATGGTTTTAATTATTATCTTACTCTTTTGTATAAATCTACTGATTCTATTTCATCTCTATTGTATCTTACGCATATTTTCTGATTTCATTTTTATCAACTTTATGTATTTTCTGATAATTATGGAAATTTGGTGGTAATCAGCGGAGCTAAATATACCACAAAAACAATCACTGTTTGCGATTATATTACCAATTCTCCAATATGCAAAGAAAAAATTCCATTTGTGTCTACAACTCCATAAAAAGGAGATCTATGAAGAGTTTTATTTTAACGGGAAGGAAAAACTAGATTAGTTAGTTTACCCATTGTCCAACCAGAATGAGTTTCATAGAGTCTCGTATTATTATCATTACTGTCAAACACACCGGGCAAGAGATCTGACTCTTTTTGGACAGTGAAGAACACAGCCCTAAACCGAAGAATGAGGATAAAAGAATATCTCAACATTTCTGTTCCATTGAATCTTAAGACAATTATAATTTCCATTTACTAACAAAAAATATCCAATTTCTTTCTCCCCGTAACATAGACTCACACCAATGAAAATCATCCATTTTCCACTTAACCAAAATACATAATATATACATATATATATATATATATATATATGTATATATATATATATATATATATACATATATATATATATATATACATATATATGCATATATATATATATATGTATATATATACATACATATATATATATATATATACATATGCATAAGTGTATATATATATATATATATGTATGTATATATATAAATATATATATATATATATATATTTATATATATATATATATATATATATTATATATATACATATATGTATATATATATATATATATATATACATATATATCACTATCAAAGAAAGCCACATGTGAAAGAATGGCAGAAATTCTTTTGGTTCAGCACCATCTAAATAAGAAATTTAGTTCGCAAGTCTTAATCAGCGTAAGTAGGTATTTCAATTTAGCAATGAAATTACAAAAAGGCCAATCCTGTGGTATTTCGGACAATGGCAAATGTATTTCATTTAGCAGTTGGTATTTTTTTCGAACACAAAATTATTAAACTTTTCCTCTCGTTAAGGATAGATATCCATTTTTTGTCTAGAAGAAAGATTGCGTCAGGAATATGCCAGAATATTTAGTAACCTGGAGATAGAATTGTTAATGAAATATCCACGGTGGCAATTAAGAAGAAGCATATATCCATCAAAAAGAGAGATACATCTGTTACAGCAACCTAGGATGAAGAAAGACATCGTTGGATGGAACACTTTAGTGATGCCATGAATAGGAGATATGAGGGGAATCATTTGATTGATATTCCTAAAGCTGAAGAAGATCTTAATGTGCTCATGAATGAATTGAGTTTGTTCGACAAGGAAGCTATTATCAAAAAACTCAAGATATGGAAATCTCCTGGATATGATTGAATATCTGCTGAGGTGATAGCCGAAAATTAGGTGACTTGCAGAATACTTTCAAGATTATTATGTAGAATGTGGCATGAGGAGGCAAAACCTGATAAATGGGAACCAGGAGTGTTGGTGAAAATGACAAAAAAAGCATATCTGACTGATTGCAGTAATTACAGAGCCATAACAATTATACCAGTTGTCATGAAAATATATACTATGCCTATTCTAAAGATGCTAGAGAGAAAGATTGATCAAAAGTTGAAAGATGAACAAGCAGGATTTACAAAAGGTAGAAGTTGTACCGACCAAATTTTCATTTTAAGACAAGTTATACAGCAATGTGTAGAATATAGGAATCATCTTTTCATGGCATCTGTGGACTTTGAAAAATCCTTTGATAGTGTGCACGAGCATATTTTGGGCACAGTCCTGCATTATCATGAGTTCCTCTTAAATATGTGAATTTGATTTAGGGTGTTCATGAGCCTAGTAGGTGCAAAGTTAATGCTAGTGGAGTCCTATCAAATGAATTTCCAGTGAATAGTGGAGTACTCCAAGTAAATGTTTGTCACCTATGTTGTTTATCCTCCTCATGGATTTTGTAATGCATAAAATAGTTGGAGATGGTGGAGACAGTTGGACTGGATTAGTAATAGGAAATTAGCTGTCATTATTAGCAGAACACCACAGGATTTGTAATACTTGCTTACCAGAATGCATGAAATATCACAAGAGGTTGGGCTGAAGATAAATAGAAGATAGGAAGAGATGATGAGAACGGAATAAGCAATGGAAGATGAAATACCATTGGATGGGGAAAGATTTAATAAGGTAAAATAATTGAAATATTTAGGAACTATAATCGCTAATACAGGGTCTTTAGAATTGGAGTTCAGTGAGATATTTAAAAATGCAAATTAGACAACTGCTAGGTTAGGCAAAATTTTAAATTCAAATCGCCTGAAATTACTAAAAAAAATCAGGTTTCATATCAGTTTAGTGAGATCAGTATTACTCTAGTGACATGAGTCGTGGTATGACAGTAAAAAAAATCCTACAGATTTTGTAGATTTAGAACAAACCCTTCAGAAGAATATTGGGAGATATATTGCTGTGGAGGATTAGGAATGAAACTAAAAGAAAAATTACTCGAGCACCATAAGACAATGAGATAATGGGAAGTTGCAGATATGGATGGTTTGGTCATGCTCGTCACATTCCCTAAGAGAGATTAGTTCATCAAACTTTCAACTGGGCTCCACAAGGCACTAGATGAGTTGGAATCCCAGACCTACATGGCTGAGGACTATGAAGCGCGAAGTTTGAGATGATGAATGTAGGAGTATTGATTCAAAAGCTCAAGATAGAGACGACTAGCGAAGTATAACTGAGGCCCTTTGCATCATAAATCGTAGTAGGAGATGATGATGATGATGATGATGATGAAGATAAAGAAAAAACGAAAAACATTATGAACCAATAATTAATCTGAGGTTATATTTTCTTCATACGGATACCATGAAGCAGACAAATTATTTTGTGAGAGAATGACTCCAATACAGAGATATATCGCAAAATATTCTTCTTTTCCTTATGTTTCCTGACAGACCAGTGCATGATTTTGCTTGATTTGCCGTTCAAGTATTTATCTTCCAAATCTCTCTCTCTCTCTCTCTCTCTCTCTCTCTCTCTCTCTCTCTCATCAATTTCACTTTAACCATTAGTCAGTCCATTCCTCTTACTCAGTGTCTCATATTTTCCAGTCTTCCCAAACAGTTACACCAGTATTTCACCAGAACATGGCACCATTTTCCCACTCCTTTTGCTCCTTTTATTTTCCTCTTTTTTTTTATTTCACTCCAACATCAGCGCCTCTATTTTTTTTCCTTAACATTCTTTTCCTTTTAAGGTGTTACTATCATTTCCCCCTTAAATATAAGCCAAAGTTTCTTCTTATTTGAGGATTTCAAGAAACACCTCTTCTGCGAAACTTTAAACTCAATATCATAATATTCATGTTTCAATAATCATTCTTCACCTATGAAGATGTAGTTCTTACGAATGAGATCCTTTGAAGACGTGGTTCCTACAAATGAGAGTATATATAGATGTAGTCCTACAAATTAGATACTATGGAATGAAGCTCTCTTAATTTTTGAAATATGTTGATATTATCCCCAAATCTAAGACTATTCACGAGGGTTAGTAACTAGGTTCTATTTTCATAATTTTAAGTTTTTTCCTATTAGAGTTAAGGACATTTTACTTTTAAATTTTATCATGTTTATTCTCTTATGTGACTATATCCTACACACTCACGTAGAAGTATTTCTATAAAGTATAAATAAAGGAATGTACACTAATCCTTCGCCATTTGGCGTCTCAAGATCTGCGCCCTCAGTGCATCACATGTTTTTCAAAAATATTCATCAAAAACTGAGAAAAAATTATGCAAAAGTTACACGGGTGCTAGTAGAAGGCTGAGAGAGTACATTATAACATCATGTATTAACACGTAGATGGCCCGTAACTAAAAACCCACTTCTCTGATTCACTGGCCATCTCGGGTCCGGAATCTCGCAAAGCTGATTGGCCGAGGCACCGAGAGGCTTTACAGAGCATCTCTCCTTGCCGTTCGCCCCGCTACGGGAGACTTAATTCATTGTTTTCTCTCGCTCGTGTAGCATAGTCTTGCTGCATGGAACTTTTAACTATTCTCTTGTGCTTTTCTAGTGCGAAATAGTGCTTGCGACGCCCTTGAAAATGGCTTCTAAACGTCCTATACCCTCTACATCCTTTAGTGAACCCAGGAAGAAAAAAATGATGATGGAGAATAAGAAAGTTAGATTATTGGACATGCTTAAGGCAGGCGGTAACTATGAGTCTATTGCCCGTATTTACGGAGTGAATGGATCAACAGTTCGCTACATAAAAAAAGATGAGATGAAAATACGTAAACCTGCCTCAATAACGTTCTCAAAGGACACTAAGAGTGTTGTGATTCCTCATAATAAGAGGATTGTGCAAATAAGAATGCGTTATCAATGTGGATAATGGACTGTCGCAAAAAAAAGGTGAGTCTCGATACCAACATGATTCGAACCAAAGCCAAAGCACTGTATGATAGCCTAGTTCCTGAAGGAAAATCGAATAAAGACAACGAAGATGAGGAAGACGACGAAGAAGATGATCATACACCACAAAAAAAATGTGGTTCTGCTTGCTAGCAGGGGCTGGTTCGAGAGATTCAAGAGGAGGATTGGCCTCCGCAGCATTCCTTTGTATTGGGAGACCACCTCAGCAGACCAAGAGGAAACTATTTTGTTTTGTTGTGGACAAGTTCCCGAAATTAATTGAAGATGGAGGCTATATCCCAGAGCAAGTGTTCAATATGAATGAGACTAGCTTCTTGTGGAAGAGGATGCCGTCCCGGACGTTCCTTTACAAGGACGAACTGAAAAAGCTAGGGTTCAAGGCCAACAAAGATCGAGTCACTCTCCTCATGTGCAGGAATGCTGCTGGCTTCATACTCAGGCCCTTGAATCCCTGGGATTTGAAAAAAAAAGCCCTACTGCCCATCTATAGGAGGAGTAATAAAATGGTATATATAACCAAAGCCCTCATACTCGACTGGTGCGTGAAGTGCTATATTTCACAGGTGAAGCTGTACATGGCGGAAAATAGACTGCTCTTTAAGGTCCTCCTCTTGATGGACTGTGCAGGAGGACATGCAACGGACCTCCATTACAATGGGGTCCAAGTGGAGTTCCTGCCCCCCAACACAAACTTCCCTCATAGAACCAATGGATCAGGGGATCATTCGGGCCTTCAAGGCCCTCTACACAAGGTCTACGATGGATGGCCTCATCTCCTCCATCAGCGAAGGCGACGAGCACTTCAGCCTCAAGAGATATGGGCGGGAATACAATATTGTAAAATGCCTTGCCAGAATACAGAAAGCTCCTAATGAGATGAAAGAACAAACATTAAGTGCAAGTCAAAAAAATATGTGGCCAGAAGTTGTTCTTGACTATGAGGGATTTACGCCAGATAAAATATACCACTCCGCCGGAGATAAGTCTGTGAGGCTGGCACAGTTGGTAGCCAATGAAAGTTTCTACGACATGGTGATGACTGACGTCAACTCACTGATTGAGTGCCACTTGGAGCCCCTAATCGACGAGAACATCGTTGAAATGACAAGATCAGCGAATGAGGAAAAAGAGGGAACGGACGTTGGCAACGACGATGAAGCTGAAGAATGTGTCCTTACCATGGACAACCTACAAGAGTTCTGCAACATGATATGGGCTATGTAACAAAAAGTGCAGGAGATCGATGATAATAGGGTCAGAGCCATCGAATTCAGTAACTGTATTGACGGTGCACTGTCATTGTATAAGAGCATCTTTGCTCAGATAGAAAAACAATGACAACAATGTTCCTAGTGCGCTGAAAACCTCTTGCAGAAGTGTTGGATACTCCTTCTGCTGCCTCTCCGGTTTCCCACTGAGCCATTACGCCGCCTCCTGCAGTTTCTCCAGCTCTATCAGAAGCTGCCGTCAACGATCCAACGCTCTATCAACTGACAATGAGGCATCACCTGAGGGGAAGTAAAGCTCTCATTAACTTGCACAGTAAATCCTCTTCATCTTCTTCATCTTCATCATACTGTTAAAGTGTTTCATTGTCTTTTATCAAGATCATCGTGAATGTTAAAGGTGAGTTACGTATCTTGTTATAAGAATTCAAGAATTCTAAAAACTCATTTCTATACACTTAGATTATTTATATAAACATATGTATTTACATATACACTAACACTCTATATCATTTATATATTATTTATGTATGAATGTAAATATACATATATGTACTGTATTAAATACTTTTTATATTACAGTATTTATACAGTACTTCATTTTATGCACAGTAAAGCATATAATTTATATTACTAATATTTGTTTATATGATTCTTTAATACTCTAATGATAACATGAATTTAAAGGGGTAATATACACTTATTGTTATTATATATAAATACCCATTTACACACAAAATAAATATACATATATAAAAAATAGGGGGAACGCTACTTAATGGTTTTACACCTATTGACGTTGGTTTTGGTCCCAATTAATCGTGATAAGTGTGGGATTACTGAATATATTCCAGTGTACTATTAGGGCAAAACTTATGGTTAAATATTTGTAAAATAAGAACTCTGTAACGCAAGTGCATTTCATTAACGCTCATACACTCAAATGCTCTCACACACTCTCTCTCTCTCTCTCTCTCTCTCTCTCTCTCTCTCTCTCTGTCTCTCTCTCTCTTTCTCTCTCTCTCTCTCTCTTTAGCAATGATAATAACAAGAAAACCTGTTTAAGCTTGCTATTACATGATTCATTCCAGGCCTGCAGACCTCTACCTGGTAGCTGCCAACGGATCTGATATCCCCACCCATGGGTAGGAGAAAAGCACACTATCCTTTGGTAATGCCAAATACCATTGGGAGTTTCTCGTTGCCGATATAACATTGCCAATAATCAGAGCAGATTACCTCTACGATTTCCACCATCTGGTTGACATATCACATTAATGTTTATTCAACGGCAACCATACTCATTGACACCTCTTGAATCCACCTCCTCTGACCTTGCCCTCAACATCAGTACACCCAAGGAAGATTAGGTCAATTCCTCTTGCCTTACCCTGCTGACTTCTGACCAAATCTTCCTCAAACTAACATGGTTTCCCTCACTGCTTAGCATTTTTCGTCATATCCAAGCAATCTGATACCCAGTGTTTACGAGAATCAGAAATCTGACCTGGATTGTTTAGAAGCTGCTAAACAAACGTTCACGGAAATGGAAGAAAGGAGCATTCGTTGAAAGGCCTCATGCCCATGGCCGTCACCCCTGAAAAAGGATGGCTCTCTTTTCTTTTGAGTGTATTACAAGCATTTGAGCTTGCAGACAGAACCGGGTCACTACTTAGCTCTACAACATTGCCATTACTTCCTACTCGCACAAAGAAAAAGTTGTTCTTCAATCTAGATCTCCTGAAGAGGTATTATTGGGTGTCCAAGACCCCAGAAAACATTCCAAGACATCCTCCAACACCCTCTTCAGCACATAAACATTTAATAGCTCATATTTTGGCCCACAAAATACTGGGTCCACTTTTCAACACCTCATGGAGGGTAACTTAAGGGAATTCACCTTCTGCGCATTCTACGCAGAGTACATACTCAAGTTCTCTTCCTCCAAAAAGGAACACCTGCATCTCCTATGGATCGTTCTCGACTGCCTAAAAAAAAATAGTCATGTAGTCCATTATAACAAGTGCACCTTTGGTGACTATGAAGAATCATTTTATGGCCCCATATCCCCCTGAAGGTACTCACCCCTTCCCTAAGAAGTAATCATATGTTCAGAACTTTCCAATGACCTAGAACGTCAAAGATCAGCCAGAATTCTTGGTAATGATAAAATAGTATCACCGGTTCTTGCCAGCTATCACTGCTACTTTTGACCCCATCTATGCTTTTCCCAAAGGAAAGTCAAAAGAACAGGAGTGGTTTCCTATTTGAGGAAATGGCATTCTGCAACGTAAAGAATGCCCTATCAACTGTTGCTGCTTTCACTTTTCCCGTGCCATATGCTCTTTACTTCTCTCCATTAATGCCGGTAACGTGTCTAGAGTTCGGTTCCCGAACAATTTGTCTTTGGCTTGTCATGCCTATTGTTCTTATTCAGTAGAAAACTGTCCAAGGTGGAATATGGCTACTATACCTTCGACAGTGAATTTGGGGTATTGCATCTCTCTGACAGTAACTTACCACTTCATAAAGGGTACACCTCGTCCATAGAACGGACTAAATGCCCCTAGTACTATATTCCCCTCAACGGTCCAACTCCAGGTCAGCCTGTCAACACCAAGTTCTCTCTGTCGTGGCTAAATACAACTGGACCCTTCAACCTGTCCCTGAAAAAACTAATCAAGTTGCTCATGAAATACCAAGAAACACAATGGCTGTCAATCAAATGGAATTTGAGTACAATGCCTAAGCAAAAGCCCAACAAGACCTCTTGCACATCCCTTCATCAGGAGCACATCACCCTCAACAAATCCAACACCACACTCCTCTATGATGGTACTGGTAGTAATTTCCTGTAGATACCTGCCACCTTTTGCCGATAGTTTTTTTTATTTAATCTATAGCCTCTCATATCCTTCACGCCAATCTACTGCACAACTACTGAAGAAGATGTTTATTTGGCTTGGCTTTACTGTAAACGCAAAAGATTAGGTCTGTGCCTGTCCTTCATGGCAAATTTCCAAAGTACATCAACTAATGGATTCAGGAGTGAAAACCTTACCTCAACATTTACGTCATTTTGGCCACAATTATGTTAACATATGAGGGCCTCTACCCAAATCATAAGGACACCATTAATTATTTACCCTTAGTGACCGTTCCATTCATTCGTCTGATGCCATCAGCTTACAAACTGTTACATCCACCTCATGTACATCCGTCCTACTCTCGGGGTTGATAGTAAGATTTAGTATCCCTGTGCATATTATTCAGACAGGGGTACACTTTCACCTATCTATCAAGGATATCAATAGTGAGTCTCCTGGGCATCCTTCTAAATTAAACAACCACTTACAACCGTTCAGCTAATAGAATGATTGAATGCTTCCATTGTATCCTCAAAGAACTTTCTATGTTCCATTCAATCTGCAATTACTCAAATTGGTTTACTAATCCTCCTTGGTCGTCCCTGGATTAAGGACAATTCTTAAAGACACACTGGATGTCTCAGCCACTAAAACTTTTCCGTGTGCAACACCCTCTCACAATCTCCAAAGGTTACGTCATAGTGTGGGGAAACTTACTCCCAGCCTCCAGTGAAGCAACGGATACCAAAAGAATTAAACACAGCTACACATGTCTTCATGCTCACCAAAAATTGCAAGACCCCGCCTACACCCCCTTGAATGGGATCTTCCATTTTTATCCGTCGAAAACTAAAAGGTTTCTTAATAAACATTCATGGAAAAAAAATGGTGTCTAATTTTTTTTTTTTTTTTTTTTTTTGCCAGAGACCTGATTATCTCCTGCATGAGGACCCTCCTCCACTTTGCTCCTTCAGCGCAGGGCACCGTATTTCACACACAAACACAGAAACACACACATGACATATATATAAATATATATATATATATATATATATGTGTGTGTGTGTGTGTGTGTGTGTGTTCTAAGGGGGGCAAGTGCATTTTATACACGCTCATACAATGTGATGGGATCTAGGACAACTGCCCCCGAGACAACTGCCCCCAGGAGAGTTGCCCCCCCCCCCCCCCCCGACAACTGCCCCCAGGACAATTGCCCCCGTAGGACTACTGCCCCCCGAATAATTGCCCCCCATATTGCCATTTACGTAATTACTTTTTAGTAACAATTTACGACGATATTCTTCCTAATTACATATTCGGTCTTTGATCAAATAATTGTATCTATTTCCTAAATTTATTACCATTTATGTAGTTATTTCCAAATTAGGTAATCGGTCGTACGATTTATAGTTTATTTTCGAAAGCTATCGCCAATTGGCTAATTCTGTATAGTCAAACACATGTTTACCAAAAAAAAAAAAAAAAAAAAAAAGTAAGAAGGATTATGTGTCTAATCGGTCGTACTAGTTATAGTTTATTTTCGAAAGCTATCGCCAATTGGCTAATTCTGTATAGTCAAACAGATGTTTACAAAAAAACGCTATCAGGATTCTAGCATACATATAGCAAACATTGTGCTAGAATTTGAGAACCACGATGTATTGGAATTTTTGAGATACATAGCCAACAATTTAAAATTCTAGTATTTAAATCCCTTTTCAATATTTCTGCAACCCATCTATGTACAAATTTTAGTATATAATGTTATCTTTTTAAAACATGTATTTTTTAAATCATGTATTTTTTATTAACAATAACAAAACATTAGTTTTAATAGTTATTATGTATTTTTATTTTTTACACCATTGTCCAGTGGTTTTACAAGGGCAATTGTCCCGGGGGCAGTTTTCCTACGGGGGCAGTTGTCCTACGGGGGCAGTTGTCCCGGGGGCAGTTGTCCGGGGGGCAGTTGTCCGAGGGGCAGTTGTCCTGATACCAATGTGATGCTATTGCTCATCTCTCTCTCTCTCTCTCTCTCTCTCTCTCTCGAAGAAGAAGAAGAAGAAGAAGAAGAAGAAGAAGGAGAAGAAGAAGAAGAAGAGTGCCACTAGAAAGAAGGATTTGTTTTAGAGAGAGAGAGAGAGAGAGAGAGAGAGAGAGAGAGATAATACGAATCTTGGATAATCCTTTCAACAAATATATATATATATATATATATGTGTGTGTATATATATATATATATGTTTATATACATAGACACACACACACACACACATATATATATATATATATTACATATATATATATATATATGTATATATATATATATATATATAAATATATATATATATATATATATATTTCTTTATTATATATATATATGTATATATATATACATATAGATAGATATATACATACATATATATATATATATATATAGTAGTCTACATAAGGAAAATTGAAAGTTGTGTATATGTAAAAATGCTCAACAGTTTCGTCCGCCAATGGACCTCTTCTTGGAGCGTTTATTATACTGTATATTGTATAATAAACGCTCCAAGAAGAGGTCCATTGGCGGACGAAACTGTTGAGCATTTTTACATATACACAACTTTCAATTTTCCTTATGTAGACTAATATATATTGACTTATCTTCGTGCTGAGGAAGATTACATCTGTAATATATATATATATATATATATGTATATGTATATATATATATATATATATAAATATATATATATATATATATATATATATTTATATATATATCATCATGGACACATAAAAAATGTACTGATAAACCTATTATACCTGCATAACAATTCATATAGAACAAGCATTAGGGATTATTCTCTCTCTCTCTCTCTCTCTCTCTCTCTCTCTCTCTCTCACGCGCGCGCGTGCGCTAAATGACACACTATCTAAAATTACAATAAAAAAAAGAATGAGAACTATTTTCAATCTATATGGGAAACTCAGCGTAGCCTAAAAAATAACTAGACGACTTTTGTATTATTAAAATCGCGAACTGTTTGGTTATATCTTGAAATTTAGAAAGTCTTTCTATTAATGGACTATGTTTTTCCAGCTTATAACCATGAGTAATTAAGACATTGTTTAGTAGAAGCTGGTGACATTTTTTCTAGCGATGTAATAAACTAGTTATATGATTCACCGTCAATAATAGATATTTCAAGTTTTTTTTTACGTAGGTTATTATGTTGTGATGGATTGGGTGAGTGATCTGCCTTACTTTAAACATGGCCCTTCACCGTGTATCTTTGCCCCCCCCCTCTCTCTCTCTCTCTCTCTCCTCTCTCTCTCTCTCTCTCTCTCAATCAGTTTTGAAATTTTTATCTCATCTAGCAAAGAGGTCTGCTTTCCTCACCTACGATTCATTCGTGTGAAGGAATGACGTTAAATGCACTATAGGGCACAGTATGAAGTAAACCTAAAAATTTTAGAGAGATACTAGCAAGGGAGGAGAATCCGTTTTACCAGAGCATGAAAGAGAGGGCTTCCATTTTTACCCTTTGAGATTATGGGTTAAAAAGTGTTCTAGATATTGCTAGAATAGAAAACATCCAATAGGTTAGAATTATCTTTTTTGATAGGTAACATAAAAGAAAAATTATTCCTGAAACGTGAGCGTCTTGTCGTTCTGTTTCTACATTCGTTATCACCAAAATACTATTGCAATAATGAAATTCTTAAAATATATTAAAAGAAACGCAACTAGATGCAGTAAATAACACTCTTTGAAAATTTAAGCAGAATTTCTAAGTGTTATTAATACGCTGGTGATTGTATCGTTAAATCAATAATGCTGGGAAATATTATGTTGAGTGTAGGTACTTGTAATATATGGAGAATATTTATATGCAACAGTCTTTATTAAAAATGAGCTATATACCTATGATCTCTCTCTCTCTCTCTCTCTCTCTCTCTCTCTCTCTTAATATATATATATATATATATATATATAATGCCACTCGCATTCTCGGACCACCCGCTAATCGATCAATAATATTTTTACCCTCTCCGATAGACAAACCCTTTGCCACAAATTATTCTTCGTAAATTCGTACCCCTGAGCTTTGCCCATCCAAGATTATTAAAGACCTGCACTTGCTCTCCATTAGAGGGATTAAATATATGTATCAACCCTTTCTTCATTTGTAAACAGACTGACATTCCTTGAACAGCTGCGTTTCCTCAACCAAATTTTTTCTATCCTGTAGTTTTGAATCTTAGAACCACACTCTCTACGCAGAATCTACCTTATGTCCACTCTATTTTCAAGGACCAACAGTCCCTTTGATCCTGTTGCTCAATGACCCAAGATCAAACCGTCCCTTGGGTCCTGCTTGTCTATGACGCAAAATCAAGGTGTGGCTTGAAGCTCCTCTGAGATGACCTGAAGAGGAAGATGACCTGATTCAATACCAATAGAAGACTTTGCATACTAGCTATGAGAAGTCTTTTGCTGGTGTCTGCGGGAGTTTTTTGGCTGTTGGCCACAAGAATTTCATGATAGGTGACTCCGAGAATTATGAGTGTACTGGTGGCTGACTTAGATTGGGACCAGAGTTCAACTTAGAAGGCCTCGCTCATCCCAAGCCCAAAAGCATTCCAAACACAACTTGCCTTCCTTAATTAATCTCTCTTAACTGATATACCTTTTTAAGCAGTGCTGTCCTTGTGTTAATTGTTCCTGCTGTTCATGTGGAAAGTTTAATTTTGCAAAAAGAAGGAAAATTTCAATCTAAAGAAAGGTGTAATTGTTATACACCATGTAAAGAAGAAGGGAACAAAAGTAAACTAGAAATATTTTTTATCGTGATTCATGGAGGATAATTACCAGATATAATGACTTGAATTCCACCATGGTCCTTCAAGCGTAATCAATTGTAAAATCCCACCTGAGTTATCGACATCCCATAGATAAACAGCATAAGTTATGGACGGGGACTTATGTGTTCTCCAAACCCCTTGATCAGAGAAAGTATGTAGTCTCCCGATGAATACTTTCTTATAACTTTTCATCAGAAAATTCCTATTTAACAAACATTTAAGATCCCCCCCCTCTCTCTCTCTCTCTCTCTCTCTCTCTCTCTCTCTCTCTCTCTCATTCAAGAAAAACAATATTAGAATGCCAAAAAACTTCAAATCATTCATTCATTCCAGCACAACAAGGAACAAAAGAAAATCCGTACATTGTAGCTTGTAGTTATATCGATAAAGAAAACCAATGAAGAAAATCTCACCTGGGAATCTATAAGACCGAAGACCAAATAAGAGTCAAGGAAGTAAGAGCATTTTCTCTCAGTGAATAAAAAGGGAAATAACTCAGGAAATATATTTTTATCTCAGAGAGAAGAAAAGAGAGGAAACGCCAACGCTGGCCAATGGTGTGGAAATATTTTCTTATGGCATATGTATGTATGTATATATATATATATACATATATATATATATATATATACTATATATATATATATATATATATATATATATATATATATATATATATAGATATATGTACATATATATATATATATATATGTATATATATATATATATACGTATATATATATATACGTATATATATATATATATATATATTTAGGATGAAGATACG
>NW_027169049.1:7500-40000 GCF_036898095.1 Palaemon carinicauda | reverse complement strand
TTTTGAATATACTTACCCGGTGGATATATATGTAGCTTACGTCTCTGACAGTCGACAGATTGAAAAAAACTCGCGAGCGATCGCCGTGGTGGTTGTAGGGTGTGACCACTAGCGCCGAATGCTGGCCAGGTACTGCATATATTTCCCCATGAATTCAGTTCATCTCAGTCCGTAGGGTCTCTATCGGGGAGGAAGGGGGGTGGAAGGGGGGGGGGGCCTTTAATTATATATATCCACCGGGTAAGCATATTCAAAAATTTATTTTAAATTGAAAATATTATTTTCAAATATTTAACTTAGCCGGTGGATATATATGTAGCTGATTCACACACTTGGTGGAGGGTAGAGACCAGTATTAAAACATTAAAGGAATATAAGCTCAAGAGTTTTTGACAATTATCCAAAAAACAAACTTAAGTATATGTACCTGATAAGGAAGCTGACTCTGATGATTACTCTCCCTCATTAGTCCGCTATCCTTATGAAGCCCAGCGTTCCACTCAGGGTGCTGAAAGACTTCTAGGAGCTGTTATATTTAGGGTGAACACCCCTATAACAGGACCTCATCAATACCCTTGATCTGGGTGCTCTCAAGAAACAAGTTTGACCACCTGCCAAATCAAAAGATTGCGGAAAACTTCTTAGTCTCCACGTACAACCCAAAAAATTAAAAGTTTTAAGAGAAGAAAAAGGATATTGGGATTAAGGGAATGTAGTGGTAGAACCTTCACCCACTACTGCACTCGCTGCTACGAATGGTCCCAACATGTAGCAGTCCTCATAAAGAGTCTGGACCTTTTTTAAATAATGTGAAGCGAACACAGATTTACTCCTCCAAAAGGTTGCGTCCATAATGCTTCTAAGGGATCTATTTTGTTTGAACGCTACTGAAGTTGCCACCGCTCTAACTTCATTATCACTTAAATGAGAGTGAGCCTTTCTAATTAAAAGTCTAATAAAATATGACAACGCATTTTTCAACACCGGTAAGGAGGTCTTTTTAACCGAACACCATAAAGCCTCTGAATTGCCTTGCAGTGTTTTGGTTCTATTTAAATAAAATTTAAGACCTCTTACAGGGCACAGGACTCTTTCAATTTCGTTCCCAACAATTTCAGATAGATTGGGAAGTTCAAAAGACTTAGGCCATGGACGAGATGGCCGTTCTCTTTTGCCTAAAAAACCAAGTTGAAGCGAGCATACTGCTTTATTAGAGCAGAAGAAGATATTTTTGCTGAAGGCATATACTTCACTAAATCTTTGCAGTAGCCAAGCTCACTAAAAAGAGAGTTTTGAGTGTAAGAACTTTGAGTGATGTTGATTCAACAGCTCAAACGTTTCAGACATAATGAACTTAAGGACCACGTCCAAATTCCAAGTAGGAGTAGTGATCTGACACTCCTTGGAAGTCTCAAAAGACTTGAGAAGGTCTTGAAGATCTTTATTATTAGACAGATCTAAATTTCTATGTCTAAAAATGAAGCTAAAAAGCTTCTGTAGCCTTTAATAGTTGAGGCAGAAAGGATGCGATCATTTCTAAGATAAAGTAGAAAGTCTGCAATCTGTGCTACAGTGGTATTGGAAGAGGAAATAGAGGAAGACTTGCACCAGTCTCTAAATACTTCCCATTTGGATTGGTAGATCCTGATGGTAGAGGACCTTCTAGCTCTTGCAATCGTTCTAGCTGCCTCCTTCGAAAACCCACGAGCTCTAGAGAGTCTTTCGATAGAATGAAGGCAGTTAGACGAAGCGCGGGGAGACTTTGATGAAATCTTTTTACAAGAGGCTGATGCAGGAGATCCATCCGTAATGGTAAACTTCTTGGAATATCCACCGGCCATAGAAGAACCTCTGTGAACCATTCTCTCGACAGCAAGAGGGAAGCAACCAACGTCAACCTGGTCCCTTCGTGAGAAGCGAACTTCTGAAGAACCTTGTTTAGGATCTTGTATGGTGGGAAGGCATAGATGTCTAGGTGAGACCAGTCCAGCAGGAAAGCATCTATGTGGGCTGCCTCTGGATCTGGAACTGGAGAGCAGTAAGTTGGGAGCCTCTTTGTCAGTGAGGTCGCAAATAGATCTATGGTGGGTTGACCCCATGTCATCCATAGCTTCTCGCACACAGTCTTGTGCAACGTCCACTCCATGGAGATGACTTGTCCTCTTCTGCTGAGGCAGTCCGCTAAGACATTCATTTCTCCTTGCACGAATCTCTTCAAAAGAGAGATGTTTCTTGCCTTTGACCAAAGGAGGAGGTCCCTTGCAGTGACAAAAAGGGAGTGAGAGCTAGTCCCTCCTTGTTTTGAGATAAACGCTAAGGCCGTGGTATTGTCTGCAGTCACCTCTACCACTTGTTCTGAACCAGACTCTCGAAACACTTCAAAGCTAGATGAACCGCCAGAAGTTTCTTGCAGTTTATATGGAGTTTCTTCTGATCCGTGGACCAAAGACCCGAGCATTCCAGATTGTCCAGTGGCGCTCCCCAACCCAAATCCAATGCATCTGAATACAACACATGGTTTGGGTTCTTGATCGCAAGAGAAAGACCTTCTCGAAGTCTGATCTTGCTGTCCCACCAAGTCAGACATGTCTTGACTGAGTTGGAGATTGGGATAGAGATCGTCTCTAAGCCCTTCTCCTTGTTCCAATGGTTTAGGTGAAATTGGAGAGGGCAAAGGTTGAGTTTCCCCAGAGAGATAAACTGCTCCAGCGATGCAAGAGTTCCCACGAGGCTCGTTCAAACACTTACTGAGCAACTGTTTTTCTCTTGCAAGTGACGGACTTTTAACAGAGCTTGTTCCATTCTTGTGGGAGACGAAAAAACCTGAAAAATTCGACACTGTATCTCCATCCCCAAATTGATTAGCCAGTCGTCTAAATAAAGGTAGGCTCTGATCCCTGAAAAATGTAGAAAGCTTGCTACATTTCGCATGAGACTTGTAAAAACAAGAGGAGCAGGACTGAGGCCGAAGCACAGTGCTCGGAATTGGTACACTACTTTCCCGTCCATAAACCTCAGATATTGTTGAAAGTTTGGATGAATCGGGATGTGGAAGTATGCATCCTGAAGGTCGAGAGAGACCATCCAGTCGCCTTCCCTTACTGCTGCCAAGACAGATTTGATAGTCTCCATCGTGAACTTTGTCTTGACAATGAACACATTGAGTGCACTTAAATCTTAAGTACTCATGCAGTGAACGTGGCTACCAGTTCATTGGAGCCATCCCTTATGGCCTTGTTCATGCATGACATAAGTTGTACAGCAATATCATTGTCCGCTGGAGAGACCTTCTTACTTAAGGCTCCCAGGGACCAATCCAAAAAATTAAATACTTCAAACGCTTGAAAAACTCCTTTCAGGAGATGGTCTAGCTCTGAAGAAGACCATAAAATCTTGGAGCGTGTCATGGCTAGACGACGAGGAGAGTCCACTAGGCTTGAGAAGTCTCCCTGGGCAGAGGCAGGTACTCCCAAGCCGAGAACTTCTCCTGTGTCATACCAGACGCTCGAGCGAGAAGCTAATTTAGAAGGAGGAAAAGCAAAAGCAGACTTTCCTAAACTTCTCCTGGATTCCAACCAGTCTCCCAGTAAGCGCATGGCTCTCTTGGAAGAACGAGAGAGAACTGACTTCGTATATGTAGGAGTCGAAGAAAGTCATGCTAAGAGTAAACTCAGACGGCGGAGAACGTGGAGCAGCCGTTACAAAATGAGTAGGAAAAATTTCCCTAAAGATATTCATAATTTTTTTTTCTCTTTTTTTTAAATCAAGGGATTGATGGACAACCCTAGGTCCCTCCTCTTCTGAATGAATCCCCAAAGGTACATTAGTTGAAAGGGGGTCATCAACTTCTTCAGAAGGCACATCATCTGGTAAATCTAAAGTCTTGCGAGAAGGAGATTTATATTCAGAATGACGTGAAGGTAAAGCCTGACAGGCTACATCAACTTGTATATGAACAGAAGATAAAGTTGGAGGGTCGATGTCACGTTGTGACTGCAGAAAATGGTGTTCTACTACACATCGTGACTGAAGTGACTGACGTTCGACGTCACGTAGTAACAGCAGTGACTGCTGTTCGATGCTATATCGTGACTTTGGTGACTGACGCTCGACATCACGTCGTGTCTGCGGTGTCTGCCGCTCAACGTCCCGTCGTGTCTGCGGTGTCTGCAGCTCAACGTCACATTGTGACTGCGGTGGCTGACGTTCAAAGTCACGGCGGAACTGTAGTGACTGCTGATCAAAGTTATGACTCGACTTAACTGACTGTCGATCAAAGTTACATCGAGATTTATGCTCCGCATTTCGTTTAACAGCAAAGCTGACACTAGGGATAACGTCAGCATGACGTAACAAATCTCGTTTAGAAGGTTGAAGACCTGAATCACGTTTTCCAGAACCGTGACGTACAGCAAGCAAAGGATCCTTTCTCACAGGAACAGGATCGTAATCTTTCATTAAAGAAGAAAGCTTTAACTGCATCTCTCAAAACACTTAACTTTCGGATCAACCGCACTCGGAATAGATCGTGACGTCGGTAACGTCTCTACATGAATGTCATCGCTATGAACGGGACTCTCATGATGACTACAGCTAGGACGTTGATCTTGTTCTGAAGGAACTAATTTACATTTCAACGGTCTCGAAACCTTATGCCAAGATTTTTTAAGAAACGAGTCATCATAAGACGAGGATAACTTAGTCTCTCCTGTCTTATGGTAAGGACGTGCTTGAGGAGCAACGTCTGATACCTTTGAGGGAACGTCTGTTTGTTGATTAAAGCCTCTCGCTCCCTTTGGTCTTGTGACATTCTTCTCCCAGGGGTAGGGGGCTTTAAAGAGGTCTCGGACTGGGTAAGCGACAAGCACGAACAGACGAACCCTCCGCAACACTGAACATGTTTTTCGCACTTTCTTCACTGACACTCACATTTTTTATTAATTTTACATTAGACATGAATAAAGCTAATTTCTATCTGAAGCAAGCAATTCTCCCTTAAATCAAAAGGTTAGAATTGCGAAATATGTCGTGTAAGGACACCGCCCCCTTCATCGTCCAGAAAATCAACAAACTGTTTATTTATTTGAATTCTCCTTTCGCCACACCGTGGTTTCCCATGTATATGTATTCCGCTCTATCAGAGCTACATTTTGATATATGTATTATTTCATTACATGTTTCTGTTAACTCATAATTTGTATATTTGTAAGTGTAAGAAAACACATATATTTTGGCGGGCAATTCAATCTGATTTGCCGCCAGCGCCATCCTACCTTTCCGTCTGCACCTTGTAATATACTCCCACGCACATTTGAATAAAGTATCAGTTGATCTTGGTGATGCTTGTCTCACTGTCCTTACAACTGGTGACCCCGGAGTTGAAAGTAGCATCAGCGGTGTTGGCTTTGACATTAACGGACTTATTATGGCCGTGCTACCTTCTCTATACGCCGTTACCTTAGGTGTGAGCCTGCCTTTGGTTCTCCCACACTTCGGTGCATGTAAGGCAGTAGGATGAGCTTAACCGACATATCAACTTCTCACCTCTTCACCGACTTGTCGTCTGGCCACGATGAAGGAAGCAACACGCCCATCGCAACCAACGGCCTCGCCTCCACGCCCAAAGTCAAACTGCCGCCCTTTTCTCAACACAACACCGCTTCCTGGTTCCTGAGAGCAGACGTACTCTTCCGCGTCACTAGACTCAGCGACTCCTGCACCAATGCTGACATTTTTCTCACCTCCATACCTGAAGAGGTATTAGACAAGATTTCCCCATGGCTCGACGCCCAGGCCGGCCGAGTTTCATACGACGACCTGAGAACGAAACTCATCGGTATCTACTCCCTATCCGACTCAGCAAGGGCACAGAAAATCCTGGACCTCCTACTCGCACCAAATTCCGCCGCCTCCCGCCCCAGAAACTGAAGGATGCCAAACGCGCCTTCGAGGACATAGAACGCATGGGTATCTGTAAGAAAGCATCGAGCCCCTGGGCATCGCCCCTACACATGGTAAAAAAGCCGGACGGGTCCTGGAGACCTTGCGGCGACTACAGGCGCATCAACCTCATCACAACGCCCGATCACTACCCGCTGCCCAACACGCAGGACCTAACGAACGAGTTGCACGGCGCAAAGTATTTTACCAAGATGGTCCTCCATAAGTCTTACTTCCAGGTCCCCGTATTTCCGGAAGACATCCCGAAAACTTACCAGGACAGAACCAAGCACTTCAAGTCAAAAAACCTGGATGACTGCAGGTACGTTTTCGTCCGTGTCGACGCTCATCGACAACCACTAACTAGACCTTATCGAGGCCCCTACCGGGTAATTAAGAAGACAACGAAAGCCTTCCTTTTCGACGTCCATGGCCAAGACGACTGGGTCTCAATAGACCGCGGGAAACTAGCGTTTCTCGACGGAAGCGATACCGCCTCCGCCGGACCTGGCAGATCCAGATTGCCACCTCAAAACCAGGCGCTCAACGATAGAAAAATCAACAAACGACGACAAGAGGAAGAGATCCTTACGCCGACCGCCGGTGCGCCCCTCCGTTCAAAAACAAGTGGAACGCCCGAAAAGATACGAAGATTGATCATCAGCCCTCTACGCTTCCCAATGTCTTGGGGGTGGGGAGTACTTGTAAGGACACCACTCCCTTCGTCGTTCAGAAAATCAACAAACTGTTTATTTATTTAAATTCTCCTTTCGCCACACCGTGGTTTCCCATGTATATGTATTCCGCTCTATCAGAGCTACATTTTGACATATGTATTATTTCATTACATGTTTTTGTTAACTCATAATTCGTATATTTGTAAGTGTAAGAAAACACATGTATTTTGGCAGGCAATTCAATCTGATTTGCCGCCAGTGCCATCCTACCTTTCCGTCCGCACCTTGTAATATACTCCCACGCACATTTGAATAAAGTATCAGTTGATCTTGGTGACGCTTGTCTCACTTTTCTTACAGTCGTATAATGTAAGCTCATTAGTACATAATGTATCACACATGCAAAAATTAATAAACATATACATATATATATAATAAAATGGAAATATATAAAGTTAAAAAGATCAGTGACTTGAGAGGAGACTAAAAAACTAGATCGCTAAGGACTACGTTTTCAATCTCTCACTGTACATTGCCTTGGAATGAGAACAAAATCTATAACGTGAAGGACTACGTTTTATCCTCTCTCTCTCTCTCTCTCTCTCTCTCTCTCTCTCTCTCTCTCTCTCTCTCTCTCTCTCTCTCTCCCCTGTACAGAGACTTGGGACGAGAGTAAATATCTGAATCGAGAAGAACAACGTTAGTCACTCCCAAACTCCCTGTATAGAGACTTGGGACGAGAATAAAGATCTGGATCGTTCTCTCTCTCTCTCTCTCTCTCTCTCTCTCTCTCTCTCTCTCTCTCTCTCTCTCTCTCTCTCTCTCTCTCTCTCTCTCTGTCGCTCATAAGAGAATGGCTCACTCACTCTTCGTCAATAAAAGGTCATTTGACTAAAGGAAAATACTAAAAGGACTAAGAAATTAAAAATTAACATGTTCCTTTTAATTAGTATTTGAAAAGCTTCAGTTTGTAAGAAGAATGAACAAAACATCAAAATCGATTAACTCTTTTTGCAAAGTGAAACCGTGATTCTTTCTTTCTCTAACGTAACGATAAGGTGCAAACTGCGTAGCATAAATAAACAAAACGTTAGTTTTCATCTTTGAAAACAGCACGAACACTATTCAAAGAATAAATTTTAAAAGACCAAAAAAAAATATCACTTAAAATATTTTCTAAAAATATTCATCTCATTAATCTGAACAAACATAAAATATAAAACTTGAATGGGCTCTACGTTGAATAATTTTGTTTTCCAAGTCAGTACCGCCTACAAAGAATAGGCATAGGTCGCTTATAAAAAATATAAAATTTATCTCGGTGTTTAGTATAAATGGAAAGAGAATTGAAGAGGCCTAATAAAGGCGGGTGAGATATAAAAAAAAAATAGAGGTAAATCTATAAATATCAACAATAATTTATAAAGTGATAAAATAATTACTAAAAACTAAAAGCCTTTAACACACTTCCGTAAACTGAGGGAAGGGTCGACCATCTTCTCTCTATGGAAAATCCAGAAAGAGATTAAAAAAGAAAGGGTAAAAAATTTTTCTCTCCTTTCAAAAGAATTTCTTTTGAAGATCGTATTGTCTGAGAATAATCCAACACGGCGAAAGCCATAAAACCATGAGAAAAGTATTTCACCAATTAGTAGAAAACTTTGAGGTTAAGCGCGAGCGGAATCAATGTTGCTGTTTCAATCGACAGAGAAGAACTGAATTCCTCGGGAAATATATGTGGTACCTGGCCGGCAGTCGACGCTAGTAGTCACACCCAGCAACCACCACGGTGATCGCTCACGAGTTTTTTTAATCTGTCGACCGTCAGAGACGTAAGCTATATATATATATATATATATATATATATATATATATATATATATATATATATATATATATATATATATATATATATATATATATATATATATATATATATATATATATATATATATATATATATATATATCCACCGACTAAGTTAAATATTTGAAAAATCCTTTTATTTACCCCAACATGTTGAAATAAAAGATCTCCTGGGCAAAACCTTGTCCTTCTATGTAAAACTATTACACCTATCAGAAGCTGGTGAATGAGTAGGAGACTCATCATGATCTCTTATACGAGAGAGACTAGGGAGCCAGATTAACCATTTGAAAAGGGTGAAGAAGGGTTCTCTGTTATGCCTGCACGACCAACACCCTCAGGCGACTGTGGTCGTCAAGATGAGAAATGCTCTGAAGTCGAGTCGGCACCTCTAAAAGATTCACTTGAGACAAATTTGATTGGTGAAAGCCTATAGCTATCAACATATGAAAAGTATTCCAAGGTTCTAGATGAAGAATACATATTGTGGAAACGACCCTTTCTCAAACAGCTCAATAAGTGAAACTCCAAACAAGCAAGTTGTATATAATATTTACCTGAACATAATTAACCTAAGTATATCACAATCTTGTTTTCCTAGCTGTGAAAAAACTGCGTTGATCAAACCAATATACTAAGGAAAAGGTGATGTAAACAAGCTAAATTCTTATAGGCCCATTTCAAATTTATCCTACATGTCGAAGCTTATTGAAAAAAATCATAAGTGAGCAATTATGGGAGCATATTGATGAGTTAGAGGTATTCCTGGAAAATCCATCGGCCTACAGAGCTAATCACTCTACAGAAACTACCTTATGCTCAATAATGAATGATATGATAGGTCTTCTTGATGAGGGAAAGTGTGGAATTTTGATTGTTAGATCTTAGTGCTGCTTTTGATACTGTTGTGCACGAGTACTTACTCGAAGACTTAAAGTCTATTGGAGTGACCGAGGAAGCACTGGAATTTTTGCGAAGTTACTTAATGAATAGGAAGACTATTGTAGAAGTTTCTGGAAACCAATCCAGTGAGAGAATTCTTATGAAAGATGTACCACAGGGTAGTGTTCTGGGCCCTATCTAGTTCAACATATATACTATCGAGCTATCACACATCTTGAAAAAACAAAAATGATATTTTCATTATAAAATAAATTTTTGAATATACTTACCCGGTGAATATATAAATAGCTGACGTCTCCGACGGCCTGACAGATTCCAAATAACTCGCGAGCGATCGCCATGAAGGTTGCGGGTGTGCCCACCAGCGCCGACTATCGGCCAGATACCGCATATACTTCTCAACAAAACCAGTTCTTCTCAGTCCGTAGGGTCTCTATCGGGGAGGAAGGGAGGGCCTTTAATATTATATATTCACCGGGTAAGTATATTCAAAAATTTATTTTATAATGAAAATATAATTTTTAAATATTAAACTTAGCCGGTGAATATATAAATAGCTGATTCACACCCATGGTGGTGGGTAGAGACCAGTATTATAACAATAAAGGCGTATATGCTCAAGAGTTTTTGACAAATATTTCATAAAAACAAACTTAAGTATAGGTACCTGGTAAGGACGCTGACTCTGATGATTACTCTGCCTCATTAGTCCGCTTTCCTCACGAAGCCCAGCCATCCTCTCAGGATGCTGAAAGACTCCCAGGAGCTGCTATATCCAGGGCAAACACCCCTATAACAGGACCTCATCAATACCCTTAATCTGGGCGCTCTCAAGAAACAACATTTTGACCAACCGCCAAATCAAAAAGATTGCGAAAGACTTCTTAGTCTTCCGTACAACCCAAAACAAGATTAAACATTTCAAGAGTAGATTAAAAGGATATTGGGATTAAGGGAATGTAGTGGTAGAACCCTCACTCACTACTGCACTCGCTGCAACGAATGGACCCAGTGTGTAGCAGTCCTCATAAAGAGTCTGGACGTCTTTCAAGTAAAATGAAGCGAACACCGACTTGCTCCTCCAAAAGGTCGCGTCCATAATACTTTGAAGGGATCTATTTTGCTTAAATGCCACCGAAGTCGCTATCACTCTAACTTCGTGAGCCTTGACCTTAAGCAAACTACGATCCTTCTCACTTAAATGAGAATGTGCCTCCCGGATTAAAAGTCTAATAAAGTAAGATAACGCATTCTTAGACATGGGCAAAGAGGGCTTTTTAATGGAGCACCATAAAGCCTCTGAACAACCTCGTATCGGTTTAGTTCTAGATAAGTAAAACTTAAGAGCTCTAACGGGGCACAGCACTCTTTCAACTTCAATACCTACGATCTCGGAAAGACTAGGTATTTCAAAAGATTTAGGCCAAGGACGAGACGGAAGTTCATTCTTGGCCAGAAAACCAAGTTGAAGAGAACATATTGCTCTATTTGTTGAGAAGCCAATGTTCTTACTAAAAGCATGGATCTCACTGACCCTTTTAGCCGAAGCCAAGCTCACCAAAAAAAGTGTCTTGAGGGTAAGATCCTTCAGGGAGGCTGAATTTAAAGGCTCAAACCTGTCTGACATTAGGAACTGTAGGACCACGTCCAAGTTCCAAGCAGGAGTTGAAATACGACGCTCCTTAGAGGTCTCGAAAGACTTAAGGAGGTCTTGGAGATCTTTGTTATTCAAAAGATCCAAGCCTCTATGCCTGAAAACAGAAGCTAACATGCTTCTGTAGCCTTTAATGGTGGATGCAGAGAGGGAGCGACCGTTTCTCAGATATAGCAGAAAATCCGCCATCTGCACTACAGAGGTACTGGAGGAGGAAATAGAGGAGGACTTACACCAATCTCTAAATACCTCCCACTTCGACTGGTAGATCTTGATGGTAGAGGATCTTCTAGCCCTCGCGATCGTTCTAGCTGCTTCCTTCGAAAATCCTCGAGCTCTTGAGAGTCTTTCGATAGTCTGAAGGCAGTCAGACGAAGCACGGGGAGGCTTTGATGAAGTCTCTTTACGTGAAGCTGTCGCAAGAGATCCATCCGCAACGGCAGACTCCTTGGAACGTCTACCAGCCATAGAAGTACCTCTGTGAACCACTCTCTCGCGGGCCAGAGGGGAGCAACCAACGTCAACCTGGTCCCTTCGTGAGAGGCGAACTTCTGCAACACCTTGTTGAGGATCTTGAAAGGTGGAAAGGCGTAAACGTCCAGGTGAGACCAGTCCAGCAGAAAGGCATCTATGTGGGCCGCCTCTGGATCTGGGACTGGAGAGCAATAAGTCGGGAGCCTTTTTGTCAGCGAGGTCGCAAAGAGATCGATGGTGGGTTGACCACAAGTCATCCACAGACTCTTGCACACATCATTGTGGAGCGTCCACTCCGTAGGGATCACCTGACCTCTTCGACTGAGACAGTCCGCCAAGACGTTCAACTTCCCTTGGACGAACCTCGTCAAAAGCGAGATGTTTCGATCTTTTGACCAAAAGAGGAGGTCCCTTGCGATGACGAAAAGAGCGTGGGAGTGAGTGCCTCCTTGCTTCGAGATGTAAGCTAAGGCCGTGGTATAGTCTGCATTCACTTCTACCACCTTGTTTCGAAGCAGACTCTCGAAACTCCTCAGTGCTAAATGGACTACTAACAGCTCCTTGTAGTTGATGTGAAGGCTCCTCTGGTCTGCGGCCCAAAGACCCGAGCATTCCAGACTGTCCAGAGTCGCCCCCCAACCCAAATCCGATGCGTCTGAAAATAACACATGGTTTGGGTTCTTGACTGCCAGAGACAGACCTTCCCGAAGTCTTATATTGCTGTCCCACCAGGCCAGGCAAGTCTTGACTGGATCGGAGATCGGAATCGAGACCGCCTCCAAAGTTTTCTCCTTGTTCCAATGGGAGTCTAGGTGGAACTGGAGAGGGCGTAGGTGAAGTCTCCCTAGAGAGATAAACTGTTCCAGGGATGAAAGCGTCCCTAGGAGGCTCATCCAGCTTCTCACAGAGCAACAGTTTTTCTCTAGCACGAGACGGACTTTGAGCAAAGCCTGCTCGATCCTGTTGGCAGAAGGAAAAGCCCGAAAAGCTAGACTCTGCATCTCCATCCCCAAATAGAGAATCGTTTTGAAGGGAGTCAGCTGTGACTTCTCCATGTTCACCAAGAGGCACAACTCCTTCGCAAGATCCAAAGTCCACTGTAGGTCCTGCAGACAGCGATGACGGGACGACGCTCTGAGTAACCAGTCGCCCAAGTACAGGGAGGCTCTGATCCCCGACAAATGTAGGAACTTTGCTACATTTCTCATGAGCCTCGTAAAAACAAGAGGAGCAGGGCTGAGGCCGAAGCACAGTGCTCGGAACTGATACACCACATTCCTGTACACAAACCTCAGATAAGGTTGAGAGTCTGGATGTATCGGAATGTGGAAGTACGCATCCTGCAAGTCGAGAGAGACCATCCAGTCGCCCTCTCTGACTGCTGCTAAAACGGATTTGGTGGTCTCCATCGTAAACTTTGTTTTTACAACAAATACGTTGAGAGCACTGACATCCAGCACTGGCCTCCAACCTCCTGTGTTCTTTGGAACCAGGAAGAGACGGTTGTAAAAACCTGGGGATTGAAGGTCCGAGACTTTCACCACCGCCCCCTTCTCTAACAACAGAGACACCTGAAGATGTAATGCCTGTCTCTCCGTCTCCTCTCGATACCTGGGAGAGAGGTCTATCGGATCTTTTACTAGAGGAGGTCTTCGTACAAAAGGGATTTTGTAACCCTCCTTCAGCAACAAAACAGACTCCCGGTCTGCACCCCTCTTCTCCCAGGCCTGCCAGAAGTTGGTCAATCTGGCACCTACTGCTGTCTGAGGACGTGGGCAGTCAGACTCTGCCACGGGAGGATTTAGATCCTCTCTTCTTGCCCCGCTTACTATCGGCACGAGAGCCTCCCTTACTGGGAGCTCTGCCACGAAAAGGCGGGATAAACCTTGTCGCTGGAGTTTCAAATTTAGGTCTGTTGACATAAGAGGATGAAGGTACAGCCTTATGAGTAGACGTGGCCATCAAATCATGAGTGTCCTTCTGTACAAGAGACGCTGCAATATCTCTAATAAGCTGCCGCGGGAACAAGGCAGAAGACGATGGCGCAAAGAGAAGTTCTGACCTTTGACAAGGAGTGACACCTGCAGACAGAAAAGAACAAAGAGTCTCTCTCTTCTTAAGAACCCCTGCTGTGAAAGTAGCAGCAAATTCGTTAGAGCCATCTCTAATAGCCTTGTCCATGCACGACATAATCTGAACAGAGACATCACGGTCTGCTGACGAGACCTTCCTACTCAAGGCTCCCAGAGACCAATCCAAAAAATTGAAAACCTCAAAGGCACGATAAATTCCTTTGAGGAGATGATCTAGATCTGAAGAGGACCAGCAAACTTTCGAGCGTCTCATGGCCAGACGACGAGGAGAGTCTACGAGGCTTGAGAAGTCTCCCTGGGCAGAGGCAGGCACCCCCAAGCCGAGAGCTTCTCCCGTGTCATACCAGATGCTCGCACGAGAAGCCAATTTGAAAGGGGGAAAAGCAAAAGCGGACTTCCCCAAATTCCTCCTGGTCATTAACCAGTCGCCCAACAAACGCAAAGCTCTCTTAGAAGAGCGAGAGAGCACTAACTTCGTGAACGACGGAGTCGAAGAAGCTAGGCCCAGCGTGAACTCAGATGGAGGCGAACGAGGAGCAGCAGAAACAAAATGATCAGGAAACAGGTCCTTAAAAATAAGCATGATCTTAGAATCAAGGGAGGGCTGAGCAACCCTAGGCTCCTCTCCATGCGAAAGAGTCCCCAAAGGAACATCAGCTGGAAGGGGATCAACGACTTCCTCATCCGAAGGAACTTCATCCGACAACGGCAAAGTCTCGCGATATGGAGAGACATGCCGAGGAGGCAACGCTTGACAGGCTATGTCAACATGCGACGGAGCCGCAGCAACAGCTGAGGTAACGACGTCACGCCGAGGCTGCAAAGACAAAGTCTTGAGACTGACAAACAACAACAGATTGTGTCGACTGACGTTCGACATCACATCGGGACTGCATTGACTGCAGGGTTTGAGTTTGAAAAACAACACCCGACTGCGGTGACTGACGTTCAACGTCACGTCGGGGCAACGGAGTCGGCCGACGAACGTCACTTCGAGACTGCGGCGACAGTTGCTGAATGTCACCTTGAGTCTGAGGCAAAAGGGGTTCCACGTCACGTAACTGACGTGAATGACGAGGAACACGATCAGAGTCGCGTTTAACAGCACCAATAACGTTAGCGCCAACATCATAATGACGAGACAAAACTCGCTTAGGCGGCTGAAGACCAGAGTCACGCTTGTCGGACTGGCGAACCGCAAGCAAAGGATCTTTACGAACCTGTTCATGCTCATAAACCTCCATTAAAGATGAAAGTTTCAACTGCAGGTCCTGTAGGACACTCCACTTCGGGTCAACGGGAGTCGGAACGGGCCGTGACGTCGGCAACGTCTGTGCATGCAAAACATCGCACCGAACGAGACCCTCGGACTCCGTGTCACGCTTTCGCTTAACAGGCGAACAGCCATCCGATGACTGAAAACGGTCAGAGCTGCCCCAATGGCTACAGCCAGGACGCTGGACCTGTCCTGAAGGGACTGATTTGCGCTTTAAGGGTTTAGAAACCTTACGCCAAGGTTTCTTATGCGGCAAATCGTCGGAAGACGAGGAGAACTTAGTCTCCCCCGTCTTATGGTAGGGACGTCCTTGATGAGAAACGTCTGATACCTTAGAGGGAACGTCTGTACGTCGGTTTACACCTCTCGCTCCCTTAAGTCCTACGACATTCCTTCTCCCAGGTGCAGGGGAGCCTGAAAGAGGTCTCGGACTAGGGGAGCGACAAGCACAAACAGACGAACCCTCGGTCGCAACACTAAACACATTTTTCGCACTTTCCACTTTACCACTTTGACTATCCACTTTACCACTTTGACTCTTTAACAGCTTAACATCGGACATAAGCTGGTTCCTGTCCGAGGCTAAGGTTTTAACATTCTCACCCAACGCTTGAATAGCTAAAAACATATCGCGCATTGAAGGTTCATGAGTGCCAATAGGGGGTTCAGAAACTACCACTACAGGGGAAGGATTAGGTTCAGGGGCATGGGAGGAGAAAAATTCTAAAGATCTAGACGAGCTTCTCCTCACCCTATCTCTTTCGAGTTTCCGAGTATATTTTTCATACTCTAACCACTCGAACTCCGATAAAACCACACACTCCTCACACCGATCTCCTAAATGGCAGGATTTACCCCGGCAATTAGCACAAACATTATGAGGGTCGATAGAAGCTTTCGGAAGACATTTGTTACAATCTTTCGCACATTTGCGATATACAGGAGAAGGGTCAGCCAAAGGGTCAGCCATTATGAAAATCCAGAGAAAATCCAAAGGAAAGCCAAGTTCATCAACAAAAAACAAAAAAGGGTTTCAAGAGTTTTATTGAAGGAACAAACCAACACAGCGAAAGCCAATAAAACCAAAACAAAGTACTTCACCAATTCGGTAGAAAACTCGAGGTCTAGAGCGAGCGGAACCAATGTTGTCAGTGACACCGACAGAGAAGAACTGGTTTGGTTGAGAAGTATATGCGGTATCTGGCCGATAGTCGGCGCTGGTGGGTACACCCGCAACCTTCATGGCGATCGCTCGCGATTTTTTTGGAATCTGTCGGGCCGTCGGAGACGTCAGCTATTTATATATTCACCGGCTAAGTTTAATATTTAAAAAGTGGGCTTTAAACTATATGCAGGTGATACTCAGTTCTACCTTTCCATTTCAACAACACAAGTTACAAAGAAGAAAATTGATGAGATAATGACTGAAATAAAAACATGGATGCAGAGGAAAAAGCTTAAATTAAATAATGATAAAACAGAATGTATGTTTTTTGGCACAAAGGTGGCTTTGAAGAATTACCAGTTATTTCAAAGTATAAAAATTGGTGACGCTGAGGTTGGGATTGTGCCTGTTGTGAAAATTTGGGTGTACTGATAGATTGTAATTTGTCAATGAGGGACCAAACAGTGAACACAGTGAAAGTGTGTAACTATCACCTGAGAAACATAGCATTTATTAGAAAATATTTAACAGAGGGCAGTACAAAAATTTTAGTGATGAGTCACGTAATATCAAGGCTTGATTATTGCAATTCTCTGTACTCTAAATTTCCCAATACACTACTAAGAAAGCTTCAAAATGTGCAAAACCGGGCAGCTACCCTGATAAAAGGTATTAAACTACGGGAGAGAATAACTCCTGCATTGATCGATCTACATTGGTTACCTGTTAAGGCTAGAATTGAATTTAAGATTTGCTTGTTGACTCACAAAGCACATACAAGTGATAAGCCTAAATATCTTCGTGATTGCTTGGTCCCCTACCCTCAAGGTACCAGCGCTGCTGTAGGAGTTAGGCATGCTGATGACCCACATAGACTATTCGAAATTAGTGAATCATGCAATAGGAGGAAGAACGTTTAGTTATGCTGCACCAAGACTCTTCAACGACCTTCCACTTGATGTCAAGAATAGCAAAAATGTGGCAGCTTTCAAGAAAAACCTGAGTACTTATCTTTTTAGACAGTGTTATAATAGTGACCTGAAAACTATTAAGCCTGAATACAAATGCTAGCAAAATAACTGATAAGATACAGAGCAAAATATTAACTGGAAAGAAATTATTTTCACAAACCAAGGCCTGCCTGAACAGACTTTTAGTGTCTGAAGGAGGGCGAGAAATAAACCCGTAAAAGTATCTATGCATTTGAGAAAGAGTATCTAATGAAGATGATGTCCTGCGAGGGTAATGCTGTTGCAAATTGTCAGAGTGCAACCAGACTGAAAAGAAATGAAACTCGAAGGAGTGAGAGCCCTGAATATAATGAGGATGAGGTAAAACTTGAAACATTTGGGCCGTAAAATTCTCCCTTAACAGGAGACTGTGCACCCTTAGAGGCATGAACAGTCACTCACACTAGAGTACTTCCCCTCAATTTAGAAAACCTCATTGATCTGGGCTGAACTTGTGTGGAACTTGCTGTAGAGTTTGCCTTTATTGCTACCCCTGTCCATCAGGGAAAGGATTGGGAGTGCTTGCATCTACAGTGTGTTCAGGTAAATATTTTAAATGAGCATGCCTATCATCAAGAGATACTTTGTGATTAACTAAACCCTGTGTGTAACCACGATCACGAGTTTGTGAGAGACAGATAATTTTAAACTTGGGGAGAGCGCGGTAAAGATGATGCGCACAGATCACTGGGACTGCGAATAGATCTGTCATTGTGCCCACTTATATCAAGCATGCTAGAGTGAGATTGCACTTTTTTATGCACACTATATGAGCTAGTGTGCAAGTAGTGCGTTGATTGCAAACAAAGTCAGAGTTTGCACTCATTTGTCAGTAGCAGAGGAATCAAAGACCAAACCCTTTGAGTTTGGAGATATGTTCCTCGTAAGGGCGCATATTAGTAGGGGATTACACTTGTACCTTTAAACATATGCGAGAATTAGCATGCTAATCATATGTAGAAGAATGACAGCGTTTCTTCCGAGGAGAACTTGTTCCTCCAGATACTGTTTTCTTCAGAGAACTGCAGAGACTTGATGTATCAAGGACGTCTATACTAAAGGGGAAACATCAACAGGCAGCTTGGGTTGAGACATTGTCAAGGACAACAGGATCATTAAGAGCTGAAGAAGCATTATCCACTGCGGGTACTTGGCAACACCAGGGAAGTTCAAAGGCATAGCACAGCGTCATCAACCGAGTCACAACCTGAAAGTGCTGTCTGTGTACAAACTTAAAATAATGCCTCTTTGACAAGAAAGAGTCGATTGAGGCCAGGGGACCTATCTCCTATGTCTTAGAAGGCACCTGTCTCCACCATGATCTAAAAGGCTATGCCCTATACCCATCCCCAAGTAAAGGATGGTAAAGATTATTGCATAATAACAATGTTGTACCTTATCAAAATGCATGCAATGGACATGCCAATGAAAGTGGATCATCATGCGTGTATGTACGCTTAGCTCCATAAGTGAACTCTAGAATGTGCCCTTCTGCCACAGACCTGAACCTTCTGATGGTGGTAAATATGGGGAGGAGATCTAGACTGGAAAATGTCCACAGGCCCAAGTTCCGACACGTGACGCCATCCCCTCCTTTATTTGGGCTCTAGGCATCCTCCTACAGGTCCTATCGTAGGAGGAATCCTACTTCTTGTGTAAGAGGACAAAATTGAGAAACACTTCGGTATTTTGCATTTCAACCATGTTCAGGGGGCATGCTAAGCTTGTATGTGGTTACTATTTTCTTATATATATGTCCCTAGCCTCTGGCATTTCCAGTAGATCACCCATCCAATTAATATCCCCCAATGTTATTCAACTTTACTGCTCAGAAGAAATGTAGTGTTCTCAACATGATATGACCATTGACTTTCATAGAAGGTGACTGGTCCTTCTTCATAACACATGTTGGTTGTGCCTTTGACCCTGTCTGCTCGACCATAGATGTTAGTCCAACATCCTTTGGTCCGAGGTCAACATCCTTTGGTCCAAGGGCAGCATCCATCTTGAATTGAGCTGATGAAGAGAATGATCGGTATGGTTGCTTATATCTCTACTATCCGTCCGAAGCCTATTCAGTAGTAAAAGGGGAAAAGGTTGGGGCTTCTAGGTCACTCACATTACCTACCCTAGGATTACAGGTCTTTTTCTTACTTTCCATTTGCCTGTCCAATCCCAAAACTGTTTCACACACAAACCTATAATTAAAACATTAACTAACCCATGTAATAAACCTAAATTATTCCTTACCCAAGTCTAGGATGTCGAAGACCGAGGTCTTTCTGTATCTCCGGCAGCTGTCAATCGAAGTCCACTTCTACTGTTAGATGAGGGTATAATGTAGTTGCTTCCAGTATGTAGATGTGAAGCATTTTGTACCTCTAGTTCTGTGATATTAATATATTTGCATTAATATAACGGTCATATATGAAAATTATATTTCAAGAACTAATGTTAAAAGATTATTTTACCTAGAGAAGAACATATACAGAAAGGATATTAGTTAAAACAGGCTTTTTAATTATCATCTAACGGAAAACATTTCTCCGTAGTTTTTCATAGCCTCTTGATGTTCTTGGTATATGCACCTGTATCGCGATCTGAAAAGAGTTCCGAGTGATTTAACAGAGGTGCATATACACACCACTGGCAAAAGACATATCAGTGCTCCATTTTGAATTACTAACTCCAGTTTGATAAAATGTCTTTTTTATTGGGCACAAGAGTATTTATATTCCTTAATTAATCACCAGGTGGAATAGTTAAGAACTATTTGGGCCCCTGCTCTATGCCACCATACATCTACATACCAGACAAGGGTCTTACTGTTATAATTATACCTCCCAAACTTTGATTAATTTACTTAAATTCTGATGATAGGCCCCAAAAAAGGAGTTTAGTTTTCTTTCCTTCCCAAGCGGTGGGACCTACATTTAATCAATGTTTGTTTATCTAGTCAAGGCTATGGCTTGTTTAGTCATGCCTGAAGGATATTCTAAGGAAATGATTCACTATACGGTTTTGTCCTCACTTATAAACTTATCCCTTAAAGTTTAATGAATATATACTTTAATTTCTAGCCAAATACACGAACCACTAATTTTTCCTCCCACTATCTTTTGTTTTATCCATTTTTGACCAAAAATATTAGGACAACCACCCGTTCACGAGTTTACCTACCAACCCTTTATGAAAAAAAAAATCTAGGTCAACGGTGTAAAACCAAGGTTTTGGGAGGTCCATGTAAATGGCTGGAAATTAAAGTATCAGAATTACCCATAATTCATATCACATCCATCATTTGGTTTTTGTTCCATCGTGACGCGCTTCTCTTGAAAAAAAAATAACATAGCAATCGTGCAGGCCATTATTACGAGGTTATTTTTGACTTTCAGATGAGCAAAAATTCCTATATACTAAAGAGAGAGCATTTTCAACAAGATCAATTTTCTGCACAAAGTTAAGGTTCAAATACGACATTGTAGGCTAGGGAAGCTAAGCTGAGTTAAGTTAAGGGTAGGTAAAGTAAAGTCCAGTAAAGTAAAGAACGGGTAGGTAAGGTTAAGTTAAGTAAAGAAATGGTAAGTAAAGTAAAGAAAGGGTAGGTTAAGTAAAGTAAAGTAAAGTAAAGTACAGATAGCCTAGGTTAAGTGAATTAAAGTAAAGTAGAGAGAGGGTAGGTAAGGTTAAGTTAAGTAAAGTAAAGTAAAGTAAAGAAAGTATAGGTAAAGTAAAATAGAGTAAAGTAAAGAAAAGGTAGGTAGTGTTGAGTAAAGTAAAGAAAAGGTAGGTAAAGTAAAGTAAAGAAAGGGTAAGTTAAGCAAAGTAAAGAAAGGGTAGGTTAAGTAAAGTAAAGAATGGGTAGGTTAAGTAAAGAAAGGGTAGGTAAAATAAAGTATATAAAGGGTAGGTTAAGTAAAGTAAAAAGAGGGTAGGTAAATTGAAGTAAAGTAAAGAAAGGGTAGGTAAGGTTAAGTAAAGTAAAGTAAAGTAAAGAAAGGGTAGGTAAAGTAAAGTAAAGTAAAGTAAAGAAAGGGTAAGAAAGGTTAAGTTAAGTAAAGTAAAGTAAAGAAAGGGGAGGTAAAGTAAAATAGAGTAAAGTAAAGAAAGGGTAGGTAAAGTAAAGTAAAAAATGGGTAGGTAAAGTAAAGTAAAGTAAAGAAAGGGTAGGTTATGTGAAGTAAAGAAAGGGTAGGTAGAGTAAAGTAAAGAAAGGGTAGGTAAGGTTAAGATAAGTGAAGTAAAGTAAAGAAAGGCTAGGTAAAGTAAAGTAAAGAAAGGGTAGGTTAAGTAAAGTAAAGAAAGGGTAGGTAAGGTTAAATTAAGTTAAGTAAAGTAAAATAAAGTGAAGAAAGGGTAGGTAAAGTAAAGTAAAGTAAAGAAAGGATAGGTAAGGTAAAGTACAGAAATGGTATGTAAAGTAAAATAAAGTAAAATAAAGAAAGGGTAGGTAAGGTTAAATTAAGTGAAGTGCAGTAAAGTAAAGAAAGGGTAAGTAAAGTAAAGAGAGGGTAGGTAAACTAAAGTAAAGTAAAGTAAAGAGATGGGAGGTAAAGTAAAATAAAGTAAAGTAAAGAAAGGGTACTTACGGTTAAGTTAAGTAAAGTAAAGTAAAGAAAGGGTAGGTAAGGTTAAGTAAAGCAAAGTAAAGAGAGGGGAGGTAAGGTAAAGTAAAGTAAAGTAAAGTAAAATAAAGTAAAGTAAATTAAGGGTAGGTAACGAGAAGTAAAGCAAAGTTAAATAAGGATATGTAATGTAAAGCAAAGTAAATTAAAGTAAGGGTAAGAAAGGTAAAGGTGAAGGGAAGTGAAGTAAAGTAGGGGTAAGTAAGGTAAAATAAAGTGAAGTAAAGTAAGGGTAAGTAAGGTAAAATAAAGTGAAGTAAAGGAAGGGTAAGTAAGTTAAGGTAAAGTGAAGTAAAGTAGGGGTAAGTAAGGTAAAGTGAAGTAAAGTATGGGTAAGTGAGGTAAAATAAAGTAAGGATAAGTAAGGTAAAGTAAGGGTAAGTGAGGTAAAATAAAGTAAGGGTAAGTAAGGTAAGGGTAAGTAAAGTGAAGTAAAGTAAAGTGAAGTAAAATTAAGTAAGTTTAAGTAAGATAAAGTAAAGTGAAGTAAAATAAAGTAAAGTAAGGGTAAATTAAAGCAAAGTAAAGTAAAAAAAAAAGGTAGGTAAGACAAAGTAAAAAATGGTAGGTAAGGCAAAGTAAAATAAAGTAAAGTAAGGGTAGGTACAATAAAGTAAAGTAGATTAAAGTAAGGGTAGATACGGTAAATTAAAGTAAAGTAAGGGTTAGTACAATAAAGTAAAGTGAAGCAGATTAAAATAAGGGTAGGTATGATAAAATAAAGTAAAGTAATGTAAAGAAAAGTAAAGTAAAGTAAGGGTAGGTAAAGTTAAGTAAAGTAAGGGTAGGTAAAGTAAAGTAAAGTAAGGGTAGGTAAAGTGAAGTAAAGAATAGTAAGGGTAGGTAGGGTAAAGTAAAGTAAAGTAAGGGTAGGTACAGTAAAGTAAAGTAAAGTAGATTAAATTAAGGGTAGGTATGGAAAAGTAAAGTAAAGTAGATTAAATTAAGGGTAGGTATGGTAAAGTAAAGTGAAGTAAAGTAATGTTTGGTACGGTAAAGTAAAGTAAGGGTAGGTACGGTAAAGTAAAGTAAAGCAAAGTAAAATAAGGTAAGGTAAGGAAAGGTAAGGCTAGTTAAAAGGTAAGGTAATATAAAATAAGCTAAGGTCAAATAAGGCTAGGGAAGGGTTGATTAGGTATTGTAAAAATAGGTAATGGCTTTTATGAGGTAAGGTAAGAGTAGGTAAGTAGACAAGGTAAATCAAGAGTACCTAAGGTGAGGGTATATAAGGTAAGGATAGGTAAAATTAAAGTTTTTAAGGTAAGGTCAGGTAAAGTATGGGTAAGTAAATTATGAGTAGGAAAGATAAGGGAAGGAAAAGCATGGATAGGTAAGGTGAGGATAGGTAATGGGAAAGTTAGCCAGGTAAGAGTAGGCAAGGCGAGGCTAGGTAAGGTAAGGTAAAATAAGGTATTATTATTATTATTGTTATTATTATTATCATTATTATTATTATTATTATTATTAGCCAAGCTACAACCCTAGTTGGAAAATCAGGATGCTATAAGCCCAAGGGTTCCAACAGGGAAAAATAGCCCAGTGAGGAAAGAAAATAAGGAAATAAACCATATGAGAAGTAATAAAGAAAATAAAACATTTTAAGAACAGTAACAACATTAAAACATATCTTTCATATATAAACTATAAAAAGAGACCTATGTCAGTTTGTTCAACATAAAAACATTTGCTGTAAGTTGGAACTTTGGAAGATCAACTCATTTAACTACCCATTTAGGAAGTAAGGTAAAGTAAGGTCAGGTAAGGTGACGGTAGGCAAGGAATGAGTAGGCAAGGTGAAAGTGGGTAAGATAAGGACAGGTAAATTGAGGTTAGGTAAGATAAGGCTACAGAAAATGTAAAGTGAGATTAGGTAACTACAATAGAGTCCTTTCAATGACGTCACTGGGAATCGCTGGCGGCCATGCTGGAGGACATACAAAGCGAAAACATGGCAGCTGCTACAGCGAATATGGACAATGAGAGTGACTTTGTCAAACAATTGTCGGGTGATGATAAGCGTTTTTACAAGCAGAAACTCGATCGAATTGATGGCCTAGATCCATACCAGATGCAGAATTCATTCAGTCAAAATATTGAGGATTTTCCCAGTATTTCATACATTGATGCGGTGAATTACTTGGTACTGTCGGCCAACCCAGAACATGAGTGGGTATACATTTCCATTGAATAATCTGGTCCCAGAATTTGTTGTTTTTCCTTTTAATGCTTTTAAGTCCAAAATTAGATAAACACTGGGCCAATGAAGAGAGTGTTTATAATTATAAAGCTAATATTGATCATTTAGCCTAACCTTGTGTGTTATAATTTTTGATTGTCAAAATGTATGTAAAAGTTTTGCATTATAATGTCAAATCTTTATCACTTCATGCCTAACCATTGTGTTTGTGTTTGGTTACAAATCTTATAATTTCTTATATACATATAAACATATGATGAACAAACTCTATTGTAATGCTCTTGGATGATCGTTTTGCCTCCTTGCAATTAAATGCGCATATTTATTTATTTTTTCGATATTTCATATATATGCTAAAGACCTCTTCGGGTTAAACCAGCTTTCAGATATTATTATAATTTATAATCAATGTTTATTCATTACATAGGCCTGTATGTCTGCACAATTTAATACACAAATTAAAATAAATATAAATATACACTTAATTATATATAGGCATGAGCACCTTGACGAAATAGAGAAGGTAAGTAGCCTTTGTTATTATAGCCCCACACACACTACACACTGAACTGACAATGATACTTGTGAAGTCACCCATGCGATCGGATATAGCATGTTTACACAGGAATAATGATACTTTTAGGGCCTAGCCGAGACTAACCTGATATGAAATGATCAGAACAGATACGTGCGTAGGGTAGTGAGGATTCACAAAGATCGGCCCGTGATATTCTGGTCAACCACAAGTCACGTTTGCGGTTGGATAATTCTTCTGTATCCTTGTCCTGATTCTGAATAACTGCCGGTATGCGGTAGAAACTCTTGTCATCTCTTTCTCCTCGATTCCCACAGCCAACAATAGCGCAAAAACTGGGCATTTTGTGAATGAGAATGTAATGAGATGGCGAGAGTTCAACTTACAGCTATTCACTGAACACGACGACACGTCTTTGTATGCCCTCCAAGATGGCGGAGCGGAAGTTTGATGACGTATAATGAAAGGACTCTATATAATAGGAGAATTTATATTTTAAATTTTGTAATCTTCAATCTTTATTGTCCTTTTTAATCATATTAAAAAAATCAAGAAACACTATACGCAAGTCTGTACTGCTAAGCCTACTCTGAGAATAGGCCTAATCTAGCGTGAAATTACCAATCTCGAAAAAAGACTAGGCCTAGGCTATAAAATACACTTCAATCAGGCGTTTCACACAAAGAAAAGGGACATTTAACTGTAAAACCATTAAAATATCAAAGATGTTATTACACATTACCTTCACATTATTGGGAAATTAAAGAATTGCACAAGATCAGTTCAAAATATATCTTAGTTCCTTGTTGACATGTTCACTGTTTACAGTTCCAATGATCTTTCAGCAACAGCTTTCACTCAGAAAAAGGTTCTAACAATGTTCAGCCAATTTAAACGTTTGTTACCTTGCATTTTCATTTACTTATTCCCAATTTTAATCCTCTTGATTATCCTATTTCATTAAGATATTCCCTGAATTACTAGTATAAATTGGAACTAGAACTAGCAGTAGGAGGTTGATAGTAGAAGTATGAATTATTGTTATTGAAAGATATATAGAAATCCTTCTAAAAAAGAAAGGAGATTCTTCTACGCATAGAAAGGAGAGTAATCTATCTATTTTGAGTAGACCACCAATAAAATTCTACGAAATTGATTTGGATAATAACTTTTTTTATGATATAACTTCATACTGACTTTATTGGGATCTTCACTATTATATATTTCATCCCTTTTTCTATAAATCGACTTAATATGAAATAATAAAATCCTTTTTCTATAAATCGACTTCATATGAAATAATAAAATCCTTTTTCTCTCTTCTTTCCAAGTCTTTATATTGTTTCATATCAACGGAGAGAGAGAGAGAGAGAGAGAGAGAGAGAGAGAGAGAGAGAGAGAGAGAGAGAGAGAGAGAGAGAGAGAGAGAGAGAGAGAAGGGTTGCTAGTGTTGTTAATAGCATTAAAAAAATTATCATTTATAATTATAGAACTGTTTGTTGATACATTTCTTGATCAACCTTATTAATTAGATTACATACTAAAAAATATGATTTATGCAATTTAGAAAATCTAATCTAATGACCTGCCATTCTAAAAAATCCTCATTTCAGTGACTCTCCACAACAAAATGTCAAAGGCATTTGTTGTTGGGTGAAGGAGATACAGTGAGAAACAAAAATAAAAAACACAAACAATATACAATGATAGTTAACTTAATTATTAAATCAAAATTACATAATTGTCATTAAAATAGTTCCTTTGATGTCTGTTATGAAAGGCTGATTAATTAATAACCCTTCTATTTAAAGAATGTTGTTTTTTTGTGATAAAAAATCCAATTTTCTCTCAGTTCTGATCATTAGTGTCATAGGTCAATGGTTTTATTAACCAAAAAAAACAATCCCCTTTGAACCCAAACTATTACCAGGGAGGACCAGGTAATGGCTTCTGATGATTCGTCTCCTCAAGATGGATAGCAATTTTGTAAATCTAATTAAACTTATCTAGCCTTGAGCGTAAACTCAGTTCTGAATGCAGTTTCCATAATTTTCAATAGACTTCAGAAATGTCAACCCAAGTTAGTACCAGGGAGGACCAAGCAATAGCTTTAGGTGACTCGCCAACTCAAAATGAATAGCAATACTGTAGATCCTATTAAAGATATCAAGCCTTGAGCATAGAGTAAAAACTCAGTTCACATGAGAGTCTCCATACATTTTCATAGACTCCAGAAATGTCCCCCCATGCTAGTACTAGGGAGGAACAGGCAATGGCTTTGGATGCCATACCACCTCTAAAAGAATAGCTAGTTTGTAAATACAATTAAACTTATGTAGCCTTGAGCGTAGAGTAAACTCAGTCTCCATCTTTTTCAATATACTTTGGAAATATGCACCCAAGTTAGTACCAGGAAGGGCCAGGCAACTGCTTTGGATGACTCAGCATCTCAAAATGGATAGCCATTTTGCAGACAAAATTAAACTTATTTAGCCTTGAGCGTAGAATAAAATCTCAGTTCACACGGGAGTCTCTATCCTTTTTTAATACACTTCATAAATGTTCACCCATGCTAGCACCAAGGAGGACCAGGCAACGGCTTTGGATGACACACCACCTCAACATGAATAGCAAGTTTGCAGCTCCGATTAAATTTATCAAGCCTTGAGCGAAGAATGAACTCAGGACATACTGATTGCAAGAAGATTTACTATGCTCTACTATTGTTTGATCGGTGAATTAAACCTGGCGATGCAACCGTAGCCATCAAAATCACACATCACCTCGAAAAGGATAGCAAGATCGTAGATCCAATTAAACCCACCAACCCTTAAGCCTGCCTGACACTTGCACGCATTCGTGGCACGCACTGGCACGCATTGATGCGCGAACTTGCGTGAACGAGCCGTGAAAATGTCGTGAACAGTGCGGGAACTCGCGTGCCAGAGCGTACCAATGCGTGCCATGCGGGCCCAAAACTTTGAAATGTTTAAAGTTTGTGGCACGCATTGGCACGCACTAAATGGCCGTGAAATAGTCGTGAACGATGCGCCAACTGGAGTGAACTGGAGTGAACAGTGCGGGAACTGGCGTGCCAGAGCTTACCAATTCGTGCCATGCTTCCCCTTCCATGCATCGTGCACGCCAGTTCACGCATCGTTCACTTCAGTTCCCGCACTGTTCACTCCAGTTCACGCCAGTTCCCGCATCATAGCCTTCCCACTGACATTGTCACGCATTGTACTCCAGCATTGTCTCGCACTGTTCACGCTAGTTCGCGCATCGTTCACTCCAGTTCCCGCATCGTTCACTCCAGTTCACGCCAGTTCCCGCATCGTTCACTCCAGTTAACGCCAGTTCCCGCCGATTCACGCTAGTGCCCGCCTACTCACGCTAGTGCCCTCCTTCTCCGCCAGTGGAGCTCTCATGGGATTATCAGGGGGTGGAGCTCTCGTGTGATTAAGGGGATTAGGGGGTATATAAATTGAGGTCCAAGGATACTCCTAGCCATTCCAGAGTTCGCCAGCGAGGAGACAACATGCCTAAACTGAAGCAGCCAAATGGAAGGGGGAGGAAAATGGACGTGATAGAGGAGACTGCAGATCGAGATTCTCCTCATTCATCATTTTCAAGTCTCGATACGGTCATCCCGGAGACACAGCAGGATACAAGCCAGAGCCAGGTATCCAGTGATGACGATTTAAAGAAGAAGCGGGTTCGGGTGTCTAAGAAGGACATCCCTGACTACCAGTGGACGTAAGAGACGGAGACTACGTTGGCCAACCTTGTCAAGGAGAACCCCATGCTCTTTGACTAGAAACACAAGGAGTGGATAAACAAGGTGTTGAAGGATAGCAGGTGGGCATATATAGGAAGCCAGCTGGAACCTCCTGCCACTGCTGCCCAGTGCAAAAAACGCTACGAAAACTTAAGGACGAAGGTTGGCAAAATTATGAAGAAGGAGAAGAAGAGTGGAGCTGGCCAGGCCCAAAGGAGTGGCCGTGATGACCTCCTCATGGACACTTGGTCGTTCCTCATACAGCCCATCGTCCGGGGAGAGACAGTCGCCAGTGAGGAGTTTCGTGGCTCCGAAGGAGGTGCCACGACAGCCAGCGATGTCGACGAAGACATGAGGTCGACGGGGTCTCGCAGACAGGCATCTACCACCACCAGGAAGGACAAGGGGAAGGGGTCCTGCCGAACACTTGACACCTCTCACAGCGACACCTATGTGTCGGAGAAGGATTTCAGCAATATATTGAGGAATGTGAGTATTAATTTTTTTTGACATATGCTATCTGTTGCATTAAAATGCTGCACTAAATTGTTACAATGTTTGTTATATATATACATATATATAATATATAATATATTTTTATAATATTTTTTATGTTTCAGCTTGTGTCGAAAGCTGAATTGTCAACCCCAACGTTTATGGGCCAGCACAAGATTGTGCACGATTTTGCGTGCCTGCTGGAAGGCTACATGCGTGCCATCCCAGTACACCGATGGCACGAATTCCAAATAGAGTGCCTCAATCTCACACAACGTTACAGGGATGAGACTCAGGTCTTCCAGCAGGCACAGCAACAATCCTCAGTGACCTGGGCAGGCCCACAGCAACAGCAACCTTTACAGCCCCCTGTGCATCAGCAACCCCCTCAGCAACAGTCACCTTGGCAGCCCCCTCAGCAGCAGTCAACTTGGCAGCCCCCTCAGCAGCAGTCAACTTGGCAGCCCCCTCACCAGCAGTCACCTTGGCAACCCCCTCACCAGCAGTCACCTTGGCAGCCCCCACACCAGCAGTCACCTTGGCAACCCCCTCACCAGCAGCAACCTTTGCAGTCCCCTCAACCAGGACCCTCGCATGCACAGCCAGAGCAGCAGCAGCATCGTCCAGCCAGTCATAACTGGGTGCCGCAGTCAAGCCCTTCTTCCTTGCCCTGTACCACGGAGTGGCACCCAGGGTTGCCAACTCCACTGTCACCCCCCCCCCCCCCTGTCCAGGTGACCTCGCCATCAGTGCCAGTGTCGTCACCCACCCTTGTCCAGGCTCCTTCACCAGCACCTTCATTAACGTCGCTGTCAGTGGCATTCAAAAGTCCATTGACCTTCCCTGTCCTGACCCCTGGGACCATCGACAGCAACCTTGATGAAGCCATGACACCCTCACCCCTCTACTCGTCCAAGGAGCTTGATACCGCACCAGTCAAGGACAAGGAAATTTAAATAGTGTAAAATATTTGTACATAATTGAAGTGTGATACTTGTATATGTATGTTGTTTTAATGTAAATAAAATATTTATATATTTCCAAACACTTTTCGTCTATTTCCTTAAAATACAAAGAAAGAAACAGTAAAGTAAATAATAATAAAAGGGAAGAAAAATAAACCCCCCCAAAAATTTATATTGGCTATCTTAATGTGGAAAAAAATGATATCTTATTTCAAACTATTTTTATCTTTATAATGAAGAGAAACAAAAAGGAAACGAAAAAATTAATGAAAATGAAAGAAAAATAAACCTAATAGGTTTTTATATTTGCTGTCTTGATGTGAAAAAAATTGGAAAGTTGAGTATTATTTTTACTATGTATAAATGTAAGCTCTTGTCATTTTGAATGAAATCAAAAGTGATATTAACGTAAACAAGAGCTGTTGCCTACCGGAGGTATCCAGGATGCTATCGCTCGCTCTTATGGGTCATTTAGTTTGCTAGAGCGACGTTCCCAGTTTGTTTTGCTTTAATAATTTAGCTATTTAGCTCCGCATAAAATGCTTATATTGTTAGCTCGGGGATTTAGACACGATCGAGGTAACGTTCCTGCCTTTGTCGACGTATTGTCGCTATAGGCAAATTTTTTTAAGTTTGCTGTTTTCATGTGAAAATGAAATGATGTCTTATTTCATGCACACACTTATTTTCATCTATTACCAATCAAGATGCACATTTTTGTTTTAAATAAAAATGAAATGAAAAATAAACCCTAGAAATTTTTAAGTTTGTTGTTTTTCAGGTAAAAATGAAATGATGTCTTATTTCATGCACACACTTATCTTCATCTATTACCAATCAAGATGCACATTTTTTGTTTTAAATAAAAATGAAATGAAAAATAAACCCAAGAAATTTTTAAGTTTGCTGTTTTCATGTAAAAATTAAATGCTTTCTTAATAGTTGTACATATTTTATGTCTGCTATTTATATGTAAATCAAATGCTTTCTTATTGAAACTAAAATAAAGGGCCACAAAAAATACCAAAGAAAAATATACGTTTCTTTTATTTACAATATGGAACAACTATACAGCTCATGGAGGTACTACAATTTTTTCTTGCCAAGGGACAGCACCAGCAGGGGACATGTAGTAATGTGAAAGGTAGTCTCACTGATCCTTTGCATCCTTCTGGATATGATGGCCGTGTAGAGTCATCAGCCCCTGCAGGTTTTGCTCATTCCTCCATGCACCAGGGATCAGAGCATGTATGTCCGGATCTTTGTAGTCCACTTCTGACAAAGCACCTGGGTATTTGATGAGGACGAGGTTGTGCAGGACACAGGCCCACATGGTGATCAGGTTGATGGTGCTGGGTTTCTGCTGCATCGTCGTCAAGAAGCAACGAAACCTTTGACTTAAAATTCCAAAGGCATTCTCAACGACACGTCGGGCACAAGACAACCTGTAGCTATATATGCGTTCTCGTAGGACTTGTGACCGATGGGAGAATGGTTTCATCATCCAGGTTCGTAGAGCAAAGGCGTCATCCCCAACGAAGTGATAGGGCACTGGGTGGTCATCATTAGGGAGTGGTTCTGGTTGAGGCACTCCAGCTCTGTTGTCTTCTACAGCATCATGCAGAGAACAGTTGCTCCATGTTCCTCCATCCGACGCACCACCCTCTGCCCCAACATCCACATAGAGGAACCTGTAGGAAGCATTTGCGACTGCCATCAGTACAATGCTGTGGAAGCCCTTGTAGTTGTAGTAGTAAGAGCCAGCATTGGGTGGCTTCTTTATGGCAATGTGCTTTCCGTCCACAGCCCCCAGACAGTTGTGGTAATTCCATCTGGAGCTGAATCTGGCAGCAACTTCCTTCCAGGCCTCTTCAGTTTTGGGGCAATGCAGCACTTCGTCCTTGTAGGCAGCGATGATGGCTTTACATACCTCTGGTATTAACTTGCTGATGGTACTTGCTTCAACCCTGAAGCTGTACTGTAGACTTTGATAGGAATTTCCCGTGGCTAAAAAGCGGAGGGTGACAGCAAGCTTGAGTCCAACTTGAAGCGGTTCCCTCATGAAGGTGGACTGCTTCAGGAGGTGCGGGGTTAACTTCTCAACCATCTCTTGAAACAGGTCAGGTGTGATTCTGAAGTAGTTTTTGCAGCCCTTTAGATCTTCCTTGTGGAGTTCAGTCAATAGACTGTCATAGTGTCCAAACGAGTGCCTTCTGGTTAACCATTCCCTGACCCACACTTTCCTTTGTATCTTTCTTCGAGGTGGGGTTGGCTTTTGTTTCTCTTTTTCCTTTGCCAGCCTTTTCTGATGCACTCCAACAAATGCTACAGCAGCTGCCAGGTATAGGTATCTTCTCCTCAATGCAATTGTGTCTCTGACAGTAAGCATGTTGTCTCGTCTGAAGCCAATCCAAGAATGTCCTCGGGTTGGAGAAGCCCCGTATTCATATGGAGTGGCCAATTCGTGAACTGGCGTGAACTGGCGTGAACGATGCGGAAACGATGCGTAATGATGAGTGAACTCGCGTGAACGTGTCGTGAACGATGCGCGAACTACGCGTGCCAATTCGTGCCATCGCGTGAATGTCGTGTGAACGTCGCGTGAACAATGCGCGAACTGGAGCGAACTGGTCGTGAACAGTGCGCGAAAAACACCAGTGCGTGCCACTACGCACTGGCGCGCATCAATGCGTGCCAGTGCGTGGCAAAAATGCGCGCAAGTGTCAGGCAGGCTTTAAGCGGAGAGTGAACGCGGTACTGATTGCGAGATTTGGAGATGATTCATTATGTATTCAAATGTTCTAATATTGTTTGATCGTCGAATTCAACCTTTCGACGCAATCAGAA